>NW_010389376.1:0-6631 GCF_000710305.1 Buceros rhinoceros silvestris
GCGGAGCGCACCTCGGGAGCCATGTGCGCCCCGCAGCACTTTTGCTCCTCCTGCTCGTGCTTCAAGAAATACACCTGAACGCCACCAGTGGCAAAGTAAGCCCTTTAAATCAAAAAACGGGACTTTAAATTCACACAGGAGTTGGCTTGGGTACTTACTTTGTTTAAGACAACCTTTTAAAAATCAATCCAAAAAGATTAACATGTTTAAGCTAAAAGCAACAAAATGTTTTCTTGCTTTGACAGTATTTTGCTACTTAAAGAGAAATGATGAATAGTAAACAGTTGATTTACACTAGTAAAATTATACTCTTTTCAAATGTGATTTTAAAAAATCACTATGATAGAAAACTTACTCTAAATAAACATCTAAACGTATTCCTAGGTAAAGTATTCATTAAATCAAAAGTAGATTGATATCCCTGGGGAAAAAAAGTACTTCTTGTCAGTGCCTCTCAACCTGTCTGCTCTGGAGCTCTCAGCATGGCCACACCAATTCTTCCTACGGTGCCAGTAACCCCACGGCGACAAACTGGTACTGGAGAGCGGCAGGCAGCACGGCTCGGCTGCTGGAGGTGGAGAGACTGCTGGCAAAACCGGTGCGGGAGCAGTGCTGCCACACCACTGAGGTACTTCATTTTAAGAAAACTCATTTATAAACTCAGAAGACACAGATTACAACAAGAATCACATAAGCGAGCTTTTAAAATGGAGTTATTTTCAGTGAGGAAATCAATGCAAAGTCTTAAATTTCTTATGTGAACTATATGCCCTTCACTATGCGTTTTTATGATGGTGCAGTTCCATGTGAGCAGCTTTGGAATATGCCTAGGATCGCATTGCTGCTGAAAGCAAGTGGAGCAAAGCATCTTCCACCAAAAAGCTTCCTCACACTGAAAGACGCTGGCTAGACAGTCAGAACGGAGTTCATTTACAGAGAGGAGAAAGCAAGAGAATTGCCTCTTCCAGCCTGGTTTCCCAGGGAAATCACTTCCAGACAGCTACGTGGTCTTCATGTGGATGGACACATTTCCTTAATAAACCATCAACTTCATGTGCTCATTTCAAGCAAAGAAAATGAGGAAACAGGAATTAAAGCAGAAAGAAAGGAGACTGCACCTACTGAAGAAAAGACTAGCTGGAGTCAATCCTTGTCCAAAGAACCACAGTCACAGGAGGCAAAGCCAGGAGAAGGTAACTCTGGGTAGCTTCCCTTCGGGCAGAACCATTTCTGGTATTCTGCCTGCCAGCACGAGCTGCAACCAGCAATCTGTTTTACATGGACCTTTCTGAGCATTTCCCCATCTCCAAAGTTTCATATGAGCCAGGAAATAATTTCTTCAAAGTAATCTAAAGCCCTATAACCCACAGATAATGTTTTCCATTCTAAAATTGCTTGAAAGAAGCAACCGAAGTCTGACTACAGCCATTCCTCAGCCAGTCCCAGATGGGCCTCTCATGCATGAGATCCCCACTGAACACGAATTCCCTCCTTGGCGCTGACGGGAACAGGTTCTGTCCCTCACGCAACTAACGGACCGTTGGGTGATGCGTTCTGGGGAACTAAGGGATGACAGAGAAGACCCAATTTACAAAGGAAAATCACAGCTTTGAAGAATAGTAGGAACTCTTTATACCAAGTACATATCAAACTATACACTTTAAATTACACCCCAAAAAATTTAATTTCTTAAATCAGTGGAGTGATAATACATTTGGGTTAGTATTGTTTTCTGTCATTTGGGGTTTTTTATGGTTTTAGGAAGGAAAAAAAAATTTAAAATTAAAGTTCTACTTTGAAGACTGCTCAGCTCACCTTAGCTGGACTCTCACGTGAAGAAGATTGTGAATATCCAAGTATTACTCTCCTCATATATTATCACAATTATTTTGTCCAGTAACATCTGCAGAGTGCATCAGTTTATTTTTTTGGGAGAACACAATTGTGAGTAGTCTCCTTGTCAGATGTATTTATAGTTTCTTTCTAATTAATATAAATATTTCTGTTAGCAATAAGGGTCAGTCTTGCAAGTGTTCAGTTCATAGAACTACTGACTGACTATATTTAACGGGATGAATAGAATGTAAATGAATCATTCAGGAATGAGCTCTACAAAATACATCTCACCCCCCATAATTTGCCCTCATGTGACACAGTCAGATCTGGGGAAGTTGACTCAATTATTGAAGATACTTAATTACCCAAGATGTGAAAATCCTGGTTACCTGTCTCACACGCGGAAAAAAGGCCCGTTGCAGCAATAACAATGTGATAGGATTACTGTGTACAGCGTATCGCCCTTTGGACCATAATGCGTCCCCAGGACAGACATGCAAATATTCAAGGCCAGATGATTTCAACAGCAGTATCCATGCTTTCGATGAACTGGTTTGCATCATCTCATCTCATCTCATCTCATCCCCTCTTTTATCATATGTGGATGAGACATCTTATGCATCCACATGGTTTTGACATTGTCACGTGCAGATGTTTATTGCAACAACATAGTTTCCAGATGCTACAGAACAGCGCAGCCTCCCACTCTTGAATGGGAGGGTGTCCAACAGGAATTTTATGAGTTTGCACTCAAACTGGAAACTAATGTAGCAAATCTTGCGTGTTATATCACATAGTAGGTAGTTTCATACAGGTCTCAAGTCTAGAGCTAAAGTACACTTTGAAGAAAGCAATTTTTTTAGGTTTTAGTTTTACCTTCCTTTTTTGGGGAGGCGTTTCCTTTCTAACCAGCATATTTATGCTTCCAGTTCTTCTGTGCTTATACAGCACTTGTTATAACTTCCAGAGCCATCATAAATCATAGGTAATCCTATACCAGCTGCAGGTCCTGGACAGCTGGCCTGTGTCAAATGGAGACTTCTGAATAAAATATGACCCGTAATCAAGTTTCAACAGTTTATAAGAAGAGAGATCATAAGAAAGGCCATGCTGCTCAGATCAAAGGTCCACCTAGCCCAGTAGCCTCTCTCCAAAGTAACAAGCCAGTACAGCATCTATTCTCTTCAGTTTAATCTCTCATATGTTCTCAATGTAGTGACAATTCAGGGGGATTCTGGAGAGTGGAGATGGGTTTGGCCGTGTGCCCATTCCTGGTATTGCATTGTCTCCAGAGTAATGAGAAAGAACAATCATCAGCCAGTACGGGACGCTGGGGCAAGTTCACAGGAACCAGGCATGAGCAGAGTCATCCCGTAACCGGCATATTCCCCCTTCTGCCAGTAAGAAAACTAAGAATTTCTCAAGCAAGAACTTGCATCTGATTATTGTTCTTAATGGCTATTGAGGGCTTATCCTTTATGAATTTCTTTGGTTTGTATTAACTGTTCATCAGCTTTACATCATGAAAAAAAAAAGTCTGCAAGTAATGAAACATTTTACAACTGTCAGTGGAGCAAACAAATTCCATGAGGCAAATCTTTGAAAGTCAGTAAAGGAGATCCAAGTCTTGAGAGGGAAGACTTGTATTTGCTCTCCATCAAATACAGGATAAATATATTGCCACTGAAAGCTCTAAGGGCCAGGTTTTATTTTCAGTTAAAATCTGAGATTTTATTAAGTCATTTTACATTCACTACATCACCTCATCTCTAGTTATAAAATCAAGGTTTTACAATATTGAACATACTGTGAATAGCCCAGAGTTTCATGGTTAGTTTGCTACTCTCTGCGAGCTGTTGCCTCTTGGTTGCTGGGCAGACCAAGCAGAATGGTTAAAGGTCAATTTCTCTGCACTTGCCTTGGGAAGACTTGTACTCAGACTCTTATTTTCATGAAACTTGTAGGGATTTAGTATCTTTGAATTGAGTACTCTCTTAAATTGGATTAAAACTGAAAAATACATGTAAAAGTTATTGGAAAGACAGAGAAACAGATGAACTGTCACTGCAACCACATAAACATATCTTCTTAGATATGTTTAGATATAAACATTTAGATATAAACATTTCTTCTTATAAAGAAAAAAACGGATTAAAATTACTAATAAAAGATACCTGCCATAATATTGTTCTGACTGAAGTCAATGGGTATGAAGCTATTGGCTTCAAAGGAGGACTAAAGGATAGCCCGTCTAGTGTCCCTTCAGTAATATTTCCAGCACAAACTGACAGCCTGTCAAAATAATTCATATTACATATGGAAATGCTTCATTAGGTTCTGTAAGAAAACTTGTTGTTTCAAAGTGGAGGGATCTTTCTTTCTAACACTGTTTTGTATCAATTCCCTCTTTTTCAAACTGCACAAAACCCTCAAATTAGTTGCATAGCTCACGGCAATTCCAAAGTTGACATTCTTTGTTGATGGTGACTGCAGTGATGGTTACTAGAGACCTGAGCAGCTGCACTGCCATCAGGGTCCTGGCTCAGAACTGAAAATTGAGGGGTTGCTGAGACCAAGCTGAAGTTCAGAACATGCTTTTATCTCTGGGAGGCAAGAATGATGCTACAATTTGCAATTGTTTTTTCAAAGTCAGACTCAGTTTAAGGCTTTTGAAAGGCTACTGCTGCATGAATAAGTTTGAATACTGCCTTCCACTTCATAGTTTTAAATCTCACAATCCCTGTTCTTATCTTTAATGTTAAGGAAAATATTTTGGCAGCACAAATAGAAAACTCGCAGCAGAATCTTGCCCTCCTGAGCCACCTTCAAGTTTTAGTTTCTTTTCAGCAGAGCTATGATTTTCTCTGTGGGCTTTCGACTCTACCAATAATCGAGTAACTTTGTATAGGTCAGTTTAGTTTTCTTTACCTCAGTTGCCTCACATGTAAAATGAGAGTAGACAATAACCTCTCTTAAACACTGGCCAAGAACTACACTAGATGATCTTCAAATGAAACACGTAATAAAAAAGGTTTCAAGTAATTTGATAGTTAAACCTAGAAATGGGTAATAATCTGCATACCTATATGACTGTATTTTAATTTTGGATTATAGGTTGGATGTACATAGAAAAAATCCTGAGATAATTTATACAAGTTACCACTAAGGATATACTACTTTCATTTTAAAAAAGCTAATAATGTTAATCTAAAAAACCCTCATTATTGCTTTTTCATATGCAAAGATTTAACGGGACACTGCTCTACAATTTTTAAAAATATTTTTCAAAACTTTATGAGAAATACATTTAAAAATTACTGCCTGTAGAAATATTACTAGAACATATACACACAACCCGCACTTCCTAATAGCTGCACAATACCTAAAAAATACTTCAGGTTCTATTAGCTGTGAAAGCAAGGACTTCCTACATTGTTTACGTACACCGAGACTGTAAATTTAACTTTCTTTTTCTTGTAAAATTCCACTCATCCCATTTCTGTGTTCCTCTGATCTTGTTTCAAAATACGTGTTAATTTCAGTAGGAAAGAGTTTCTATGGTTACACCTTTTACCCCATACTATAAAACCACCCTAAAATACATGTTGCAACTCAGTATCAATATAGCCTTTAAACCCTCCTTAAATCAAATAACAACAGAGGAACTATTAGAGTACCGTGAAGTGAGACCTGCTTGTTGGGGGGAGGTGGTGGTTGTGGAGTATTTTGGGGGGTTATGCTGCAGCCTTGTCTTTGTATATTGCATTTATGGTGATTAAACTGGAACGGTAAAATAGCATGAGGTATGCATATCTAAGAACAAAAAACCATTTTACTCCTTCGTTTGTGAGACAAGACTGTTTCTTGGACAACTCCAAACAAGCAGGAACATTTCTTCATAGCGAATTTTACAGCTGTTTGGGCATTTGTAGCTCCTAAGTAAGATAAAACATTATAGATGTTTACTATGAGTTATTTATTTGCTTTTCACATTCTCAGAACACATTTTTCACCTCTCCATTACAGGATACACAGTGCCCAAACAGGGTGGTAGAAGGTTAAGAGGTCCAGAACTGTAATATCTGGCGTAGATGCAAGTCTGGGAAGAAGGCCATAGAATAGCTAAAGTTTAGCTTTTATAGGCCATAGGAGAGGCTTTATTTTGATTGATGAGAAAATGCATTTAAGAAGTCTGTAAAAGATTTCTTGAGACAATAAAAGTTTCCCGTGGGATTGCTTTTGGATGATGAGTTGATGATAAACAGTGATACTCTGGTATGTGAGCCGCTCTAACTGCAGATACACAAGAGAGTACCAGAACTGTTACCTTCGTATCATGGTAGTGGTCTGGTGACCTGCCACCCTCTTGGTCTGGCTTAGCTCTACTGTACCTAGGATAGCTGCTCACCCCCATACAGAATTTGATTCTCTGGCCACCCGAAGTCTCTTCCAACATGAATTATTCTATGATCTTACGATCCTATGATTCTTCGTATTAGTTGGTTTAACATTTCTTTTAAGGCCTCACACCAGCAGAGAAATTGCGCGTGAAGTCTGCTATAGGTACACAGAACTTCCTCACAGAGGGCAGAATGATGATGCCTCTGACTATGGTCAGTCTTTAGAAAGGTTAGCAATGAAATATCAGATGGTCCCTCAAATGTAGAAAAAAAATTGAAACAATCTGTTTAGCATGATCTACAGCCAAATTAAAACTAGGACAGAAAGCTTTGGGGGGAATAGACACATGCTAAATAAAAGTGGCTGGGGCCCCCGTCACCCTGCAGGGCCTTCA
>NW_010389376.1:6668-29861 GCF_000710305.1 Buceros rhinoceros silvestris
ACATGCAAAATAAAGGTGGCTGCTGCCACTGTCACCCTGCAGGGCCTTACAAGATATCACGGAATGTGTCAATGTGATTTATTTTTATGAATTATTCCTATGGGCATTATGTATGTATTCTGTGAAGATAAAAAAAAAGAGTTGTTTCTTTAGAGATACTACATTAAGAATCACCATAATGTTATAGTTTAATTTTGAAAAATAAAAGATCCAACTCACTGAACATAAATCACTGTAATAGAATAAATATTGTATACAAATTCCATCATGGAACAATTCACAAGGCTGAATACATTTTTAAAAGCCAATCAAGTTAGAAAGGAAACAGATGAGGCGACGAGCAAAAATATTTTCCAATTTTGAAGCAATATACTCAGAGACATATTTCCTGTATTGTAGGATTTAATTTCCATAATTGTATCAGTTAGTCCTTCAAGAACTTAGAGTGGTTCCCACTGTTGCCCACTTTTTTAAAGGGGTTATCAGACTGTGTCAATTGCTTGTAAAGGCACCGGTTTCAGAACAACCTGTAATTTCAACCCACACTGACCAAGACTATGATTATCTCAAAAACATTATTTCCTGTGGTTTTTTTTTTTATTTCTAATAATCCATACTGAAGGTCACTCTACACTTGATACAGGACTGCTAACTATGGAACTTTCTATAATAATTACTCACAACAGACTCTTTTTCTGTGCAGTGCAGTACAGACGATTCAAGCATCGGAAAGCATTTAATGAACGGCTCTAGAGTCCGCCCTGATCACCTGCTTGTTCCGAGTGCAGTTACCAAGTTCCTGCCAGAGCACCTGTATTTCTAACGGGCGCCCATTCGTTGTAGACAATACTCCCTAACTAACAGTCTCTCCTGTCCGTTAAAGCTGTCACTGTGGGCAGGAAGACTGTCAGGATTCTCTTTGGCTAAAACCTTCTAGGACTAGTCTTGGCTGTTGACTGTGGCTGATACACACCCTGACGGGCTCAACTCCGACCTGCTCCCTTGGTCAGGTACAACCCAAATATGTTTAAAGCTTATGCAGTACAGAAGGTTTCACTCCTGTGCATGAGAGAACATGAAAACAATGTTTCCACTTTATATATAAAGCAAGTATCTACTTCTAAATAAAAACCACATAATTAATTTTGAAGATTATTGGTTCATTTATTTTTGTATATACGTAGATAACTATTGTTTTTTTCTAAAATACAGAGTATTACCTTTCAGAGATTTTTAAGCAGAATGCCAGCTTAGCTTATCCATCTATTGCTCACTGAAACATGTTTTAAACAATTAAGTACTAATCAAACTTTTTGCCTCCATGCAAAGTCAGTCGTTTATCAGTGAAGTGTTAGGAAGGAGTCACAGCTTTATGAGGTGCTACTTTTCTATAGTATATTAAATGAAGAGCATGTCAAACATACTGTCATTGAGGTTTACTGTTAAGTCTGCTGAAAGTATTTTATTCAAAACAATGTTTGCTGTATCTCGAGTAGCTCGAAGTCTAAATTAAATGAGCTTCTTTCCCGCAGTCAACAGAAGAGAATTCTTTCCCTGCCTCAACTCTCTGCCATGAACAGCAATAGTGTCAGCATTCAACTATGCTACAAACATTAGCGGTGCTAATTTGCAGCTATTCCTTGAGACAAGCATGGAGTTTCTTTGCCACTTTACCCGCCTTTACCCCTAATGCAAGATTGATGAAGGATGATGCTACGTAGCTGGCCCTTCTCCGGTGGCCCCAGTCTCTGATTCACTGTACGTTACATTCTCTTCTACAAGATAAAAGGGTTAGATGTCTACCCGAATTTGTAGCCTACTCCAAGTACATATGCTTTGCGTTAGGCAGGTGAGTGCTGTATCTCACACTATACATGGTTGTGCATAGAACTAGTCACTTACTGAAGTGGGGAAAAAAATCACAGCAGCTAACGTGGACATGAAAATATGACTAATCTGTTTTGGGTTTCGGTTACTTGTGTCCAGAAGGCTCTGTGAGGCTGTGTGTATCATTAAGATCCTACTGTATAATTGAAACTTCTTCACCTAGAGAAGAGCCTACATAAGTAGCACAAGAACACAAAAGGCCTCTAAATCATGTGAGTGGAGATAATACTTTAAAGCATTCCTTTAGGTTTGACCTTCAGGCTCTGAAGTATGCAGGGTTTGTAAAAGTGGTGATACAACCATTACCTTTTCAGGGTTAGTTTGAAATTACGCACTACGCAGATGTCTCTGAAAGATCACGAGGGTCTGTATGTGAATATTACTGAAAACCAACTACAACCTTTTCATGCATCCTTCTGCAGCCTGCCCCAGCTGTGATTCGTGAGAATCAATATAGGTTGTGCTTTCTAGAAAAGAGGGCTTGAGACCTTGATTCTAAATTCAAATTCTTTGATTCTAAATTTGTCTAAGCCATAAAAATACTATGGAAGGAGAGGCCCAAGGCTAAAATAGCAGGTGTTTTTCAGGCTAGAATTAAAATCCATTGGTGGCGCTGCATGGGGGAGGCTTGCACAATATCTTCGTGAATTCTGTTTGATTTAAGCAAGTGTTTTGAGCAGCGGCTTTATGATTGTGAAGTCTGTCTTTTTTTTTTTAATGGCTTACATTTCAGTGTCAGAACAATGGGTGGCATCAGGTGTCTTTTGAACCATTTAAACCTGGCAGCTGTTTAATTTACATTTGTTCCATAATAAAACCTTGAAATAAAAAGGGAAATTTTCAATAAGACTAGTCAGAGCAAGATTACTAGATGCCACTTTAGCTACATTACACAGTTCTTCATAGCGTTTCACTGCGTATAGGTAACAATTTCAAAGGGACAGATTTTTTTAGGTTTCTGAATTCTTTGTACTCCTCAGCCAGGAAGGCAAGACCAGAAACAGGGCTGACATCAAGCATAAAATGAGTGAAACAGGATGCAACAGCTCACCACCTGTAACTGCCAATCTTAATGGGGGAAGTGGCTACAGCACCCTAGGATAGGGTGGTGAGGGTGACTCTAGTCCTCTGAGGCACAGCTAAGTAGGAAGGATTAGAGCATTCCCCAAGTTGCTGACATCTGTTACTGCCAAAGCATAACTACCACAGCAAATATTCTGTAGAACTCTTCCAACTCCTCTTGTCTCCATACTTAGCAGAAACTTGCTGTAGCAAAAATTATGTACCCATTTTAACAAGATTTCTTGTGGTTCTTGCACTCAGGAGTGCCTTTGTCCTGGCCACAAGGAAGGTTACAGTCTGGGCTGATTGCTCTCTTTCATGACACTTTTCATCAGTTGGATGGTGAGCATGAAGATTCTTCCTGTAATCAAAACTGAGGGTTTACCCCATCATTTCTTACCCATGTTTATGTCATTTTTCAAGGTAGATTGCATTTCCAGGTGTTGTTAATTAATTACATTTCAAAAGGATCAGGTATCTTTCCTTCCTTTGAGCAGAGCGTGGCCAGACTCTTCTCAATGGTGCTCAGTGACAAGAGAATAGGTAACGGGCACAAACTTGAAACATATTAAATTCCATCTAAACCTAAGAAAACACTTTACTGGGAGGGTGTCTGAATGCTGGAGTAAGTTGTTGAGAGTGATTGTGGAGTCTCCATTCTTGGAGACACGGCCCTGGGCAATCTGCTCTAGCTGACCCTGCTTGAACAGGGGTATTGGACTATACACAATTTAGGCATCTTCCAACCTCAAATATTCTGTGATTCTGTAATTAGACCACCTTCTTCAATGCAACCATCATATGATTTATGCCTTTTACTTTGAGATTGGATAACTGTAATTGATTCAGCAGGGCAAGGCCTCATGAGAATATGAAGCTGTTAGATTCATAAGCTAATGGTGAAAATGAGATGCCAAAAATCAAACAAACCACATTAGCGTTTCATGTCTGTCCTGACTTGGATGCGTTTGAGGAGGAAGCTAAAAGAGTCGGGCTGACTACGTGTTACCATCCTGGAATTGCCCTAAATGAGAGGCCGCATCTCTCCCTCTGTTCTGCAGAGCGAGCAGCAGAGGTGACTGAGCTAGCTGCCTTGCCACTGGCAGCAGTGTCTGCCAGCGTCTCTCCCCACTGGCACATCTTCCCCTCTGGCCTTGAACTGGCAGGAGTTGCTCACTCAAGCTAGTCCATAAAGCTGCAGGACTTTCACAGGAGAGAGGTGTTGCTGAGAAGATTCTGTCTGGAATTAGCGGGGTGTTTTTACTCTTTCAAATGTTCCGAGGACAAACACTATCTGCTGTTTGCTCCACAGCATTTGTAGGTGTTCATGGTTTACAACAGTAATTTCATAGAATGAGGAAGATCACAAGTATTCTGGTTGAAACCATTCTTAGATTTTGTGCATTCCAAACGAACATAGTTTAAAATCCAGTTTCCTTACACTCTGGTTTTCCCCTTAAATGTTAGAGGTTGTGTCATTTAGATTTGCTAGAATATTCCCCCCCTTTCAAAAACCACTCATACAGAACTGTTTGGCTTCCCTTCAAATGGAACAGTAGGAAAGGAGAGAACTGCTGAGCACAGGGGTTAGCAACAGTTGCACTTTGATACTTGAAAGTTACTAGGGGACTGAGTTTATACATGTGAAAATGGAAGAATATGGTTGGACTCGTGAAATGTGATTAGATTATCAGCAATAAAACTTGCACAGGTCATGAAGTTAAACACATTTGTACAGAAAGGCCTCACCTGTACTGGCTTGGAGGAGTGCTCTTGTTTTACAAACATTTGCAAACACAATAGCTCACTTAAAAAGGTAGATGCAGAAAACTAGAGATTTTGGTGTTGTATTTCCAAATATGAGCAGAATGTGACTGTCTTTTAACTTTTAAATATGCTTTTCAAACTCCTTCCAGTGGATAGCAGTTCTAAAAAACCAAACAAACAAAACCCAAACCAAACTCAAAATAATTTTTAAGCAAAATACTTCATCAGTCGTTTTTAATGTCATTCCTGTGACATTGGAACTAACAGTATGTATCCCTGATTTCAAATGTTACAGCCCTAATAAAAATTGAGTAGGTCTTTAGCCAGCCCTATGAGTTAAAGTCACATGAGGAATTACCATACCAGGATCCCCTTTCCCTATACCACCAGAAAAATTAGCCCCTTTCTTATCTTCCAGTATAGCAAGCACTTTTATTCATTTCTTTTACACGCTGCTGTTGCCACTATTCCCCTTCAGGAGTCTTGACAGCTGACTCAGGTTGATGGCCACACTTCCACCGGCTGCTGTAGAGTAACTGCCACTCCTGTTTCACACTAAGCCTGGCATCATCTGTAACTCCTCATTTCTGAATTTGCTTCTAATAGGTGTATCATTTCATTGTGTATATGTTATTGTGGAAATAGTGAAGTGTGGAGAGAAAGAAAGCTGTTTTCTTTTGCTGAAATAGTCAAATCTTTGGGAGTTAATCCACAGCAGAATTCTTCTGCACAGCATGGCTAAAACAGGTGAAAAGGAAGATGTTTTAAAACTAAACTTTCCTAGTACAAAAAGATGATTTGAAGGTGCTAATGAAACAGTAGAAAAAGTCCTTAAGGAAGTATGATGGTGTTGAATACGTGCTACAGGCCAGTTTTTGACTGAATGGTTATGTTAGTTAAAACACACAAGGTGTGGGCCAAGAAGCAGAGATTATTGGCAATAGTTACTTGTTTTGCAGACAACAGGAAGCAGGGTTTTGACTGGCCATCTGGTCTGCACTCTACAGCTACAGCTGGGTTAGCCAGCTTAGAGGAGCTGCAGCTGTGTAATGATATATACAGAGTAGGAGGAGGGTGTGATATTTATGGCAAAGATAAGAGTTGATAAAAAAGTAGGGCTGGACATGCATTAGTTTTAATCCTGTCATCTATGATTCACTATTTTAACGGAAGGTCCAGCACTGAGACCTGAAATACGAGGTTTGATTAATAACTTGGCTGTAGTATGCAGAAATACAAACGCTAGGAATTAGTATATGGTTGCCCAGGTTCAATTGTTCCAAACATAGTTATACAAGGACAGAATTTATCTGCCAAGCAGAATGATCAGAAGTCTTTGGTTTGACGGCTTACTATCTAAGAATTATTTATTTCTTTTACATAGCTCAGAACAGTGAACACCTTTAGCACACTTAATTTTATTTTATTCATGCCAATGAACTGGATTCTGAATTAAGAGATGGTCTGGGAGTCTGGGTAGGCCAACAAATTGTCATCATAAGGCATTTTCACAGAAGTACCTTGTTGGTATTTATACTTAAGTAAAAAAAAATACTATTTTTTTTCAAATGGGACTTTTTTACATTTACATAAATATACAGCAGATGCTAAATCCCTTCTACCTATTGCACCGTCTACAGAGATGGTGAGTAAATAATTTGAACATAACCTTTCCCTAGAGGACATTATTTAGCTGCCACAGGTAAAGCTGTTTGTGATGGCCCATATACTGGCAGAGAAGTACTAACCTGCCCACCAGTTACTAGCAGACAGGAGCTAACGTGCAGTTGCCACAGTACAGAGTACCAGCCTGTAGCGGGGTGGAAACAGAATTGCCAGCAAGATTTCCTTATTTTTGCCTTGTAAGAGAAATGTACATTAGATGGTAGGTACTGCCTTGGAAAAAACATTAGGCTAGAAGCCCTTGAATAGCGAATTATTCCTAGTTGCTTTTCCTGTGCCCAGGAGAGTTTGTAACAAGCACAGACAAGTGTGAAAAGCTTTGATAATAAATCTAGCGATAACATTAATCTGACGAGTTGGGTGTCCCTGGAGCATGGAGGGAAAGTGTTATTTTCTAGTATTCCTTAAAACACTCAAAGCAAATGGGTATTATTCTGCCTGTGAAGACATTCTCAGAAACCTAATTCTATTAAGTACTACTGCCTTAAGAAGTACTGTAAGAGAGTTAACACCCCATGCCTTCAAGAAATGTTCATTCCCAATGAAAATAAATGGGCCACAGTAAATCCTTGGATATAAGGTTGGGCGTAAGTAGCAGGCATTTGTCTCTAATTTGCACTTATTTCATTGCAAATTTTAATTCAACTGTTCCAAATGAATATGGAACATTTCATTTGCTGATCTTTTGCATTAATGTGGTCAATATAATTGGAGCCAAAGTGAGCTGTTTGCCAGACTTTCTAATTCCTGCCAAGAAAAACTTGGGTGTCATTTTAGAAAAAGCCATGGGTTGAGGTGGAGGAGATCATGACCATCTGTTTACGCACCAAAGACTAAATCATTATAAGGGTAAAACAACTTCTCTGTTGTGTTTGCCAGCCATGTTCCCCTTTAAATTAAGTTCAGTTAGTAACTTTTGAAGATAAAAATTTTCAAAATTATCCTGTGGGCTAAAACATTTTTTGGAAGGAAGCTGAGAAAAAATTTAAAAGAAAAAACTGCACAATTTGTAAGTGAATGCAATAGCAGGAGGATAACATTAGCGGAGAAGTATACAGTCTCCTTGGAATCTTCCCAAATGTTTTCTGTTGCATCCCTTTCAGCTCCAAGATGTAACACATACATAGAGAAGGAAGCACACAGTCTCGTACTTGTCCTGCAGACAGATTACACACATTCCATGTCCCATATCACTTACAGACTTCTTGACTTAACATTTAACAAAGGGACAATAGACTAACAACATTTAAGAGCCGTGACAGTAAATATGCACCTGAACCAACCTGAGCCTTAGAACTTCTGTTGTCAGTCAAAATAACAGTCTGAAAAGTGAACATTCTGCAAAAAAAATTGCATAGAGAAGAGGGGCATTATCTGCAGTGCAGCTAACGCTTTGGGTGTTATTGGGTTGGGTTTTTTTATTTAATGCACTACAAAAATAAAATCTTGGCGTAATGCTGAAATCCATCAGAAGGCGCTAAACTATGAATGTCTCTGAAAAGCCACCAGTCCTTCAAACCAGGAGTCACTGCTGCAGGAGTGCTGTGGGCTCCTTTATCAGGAGGATAAAGTGTGGCATAAAGGTCTCTAGGATGAGAGTGAAATGACAGCCAACTGAAAATGCCAGTAACCACAGGAGTTCTGCTTAGCCTGCCACTTCCAGCACTGCTGCTGTTTGAATTGACCTGCTATAGCAACTGCTTTAGCTCGACTAAGTCCCATCTTCTAGCATACTCTCTCATCAAAATACCGTATTTTGTACGGTATGACGTCTAAGTCCAGACATTGCTACTTAAAAATATTGCTCTGGCTTCTCTGAGCAGGAATCCTTCATAGTGTCCGTCTTCAAAGGAAAGATTCACAGTTCTTATCAGGAGTTTGGGGTTTTTCTTTGTATGGAGATTCTGAATTCTCTCTTCCTTTGAAGATAAGAAACGCCTGCTATCACAGACTTTATCTGAATACGAATGGGTCCCTGGATTTGATAAACTGTTTAGGACTACTAGGATCAAACCCTAAATATGTGCGCATTGAGAGTTCAAAAGGTGAATTAATTTCACCTTTGCTTGCTGTTCTTGATTCCCATCTTTCCTGATAATAAGTAGTAAAATCTAAAAAAGTAATTTAAAAAAATTGCTTTTTGGTGTTGCACTTCATGTTCTGCTCCAACATTTTAAAATAAAACCCAGTATTTTACAGGCAGATTGAGGATCAGGGTGTGACTTTTGGAAAACAATTTTTTTATATGCAGTCAAATGTCAACAGCATGTTTCACGTACGTGAAATAGAACAAACAATTTGTATTTGCAGTACATTCTGAAGAGAGCATTCCACTACATCTGGACTCTTTGAGGAGATATATATACACAGGTCTTACAAGTTTCTTTCTAAGAGTAACTACAAAGTGTTACCTCAGCCCATAAAATGCCAGCATGAAGATAAATGGAAAAATAAAACTGCCTCGGATTTTTAAAAGGTGTTGACAATTCAGACAAATTAACATTTTACATTATTGAAGTTGAATGATACCTTGAAAAAGAAGTGAAATTCTGCAAGTTCTCCATAAAATCAGAATTACGTCACTGCAATGATATGGCTGAGTTTGCTAAAACATTGTTTTGCATCAGGCTTCTTGCTCAAATTGTATGTTAATGATCTTTTTAAGCCTTTAGTCTTTAAGTTAACAGTGCAACAGGATTTGTTTATATTAAAAAAAATATATCAAAAGCTAAGAGTAAAACCTAGTCATTAACAGTCCCGTAACAGTTGCAAAAACCTGGTGGTAAAGAGTTTGTTTCATTATAATGAAAAGTGTGTGTGTATATATATGTATATGCACACTATATATAGTTTCAGAATGTTCTCCTACGGTTTTTTTAAAATCAAAGATACCTTTTTGCCCCGTCACTGTGTCACAGTCCACGTAGTCAACAAATAGTTCACCCTGAATAGTAAAATTTACTGTCTGAGCTGAATAATAGGATATCCTGTAAAGCAGGAGTGTTAGAAATCTGCATGGAGGGCTGAGTTGGAATATTGCCAGAAGTTCAAAGGCCACATCTATTTTGCATAAAATGGAGCAGATGGTAGCTGACTTAATCTTTGCTACCGTGGTACAGTCCACAGAGGTTATAAATCCCAGCATGAAACACTCCATTTCTTTCTCACAGTGAGCAGGTGATAAAGGAAGATACAAGATATCTTGCAGATATTTTGAAACCCTTACTTTGCAAATAGGCTCTATGCTGCATTATTGTTTCTCATCTAGATTTTTCTAGCAAGACTTCTGTTTTCAGCATCTACAACTAATAGCATACAGTTGAGTAGTAACTACAGCTGAGCGGTAGTTTCTTGGCCATGTTACTGGAGCTTGGCCTGTGCTGGCCCAGAGGTTTACTCTGTTCCTTCCAAAGACTTTTTGCTATGTTACACAAGCATTTATAAACTTCCATCATTATATTTGATCTATCTGATGCCATTCACAGGCATAACCAGACCAACCAAATGCTGAGTCGTCAGATTTGCAGGTACCAGCAATATAAATTTCAATCTGTAAATATGTAGGACTGTAATTTTAACTCATTATTAGGAAACCAGACATAAGCAAACAGTCTGTCCCTTTGCCTGGAAAACAATCCAGTCAGCAGCTCTACAGTAAAGAGACGCCTAACCAGGGTTAGGGTTAGAACAGTTTTCAATCAGATCAAGATCTGTCGTTCTGGGTTTTTTTGTAAATATTAGAATCATAGAATCATCTGGGTTGGAAGAGACCTCAAAGATCATCGAGTCCAACCGTTGCCCCTGCACTGCCAGGATCCCTACACCATGTCCCTCAGCACCACATCCACACGTTTTTTAAACACTTCCAGGGATGGGGACTCCACCACCTCCCTAGGCAACCCGTTCCAATGCTTAATAACCCTCTCTGTAAAGAAATTTTTCCTGATATCCAACCTGAACCTCCCCTGGCGCAACTTGAGGCCATTCCCCCTCGTCCTGTCATTCTCACTATGGGAGAAGAGATTGACCCCCACCTCCCTACAACTTCCCTTCAGATAATTGTAGAGAGCAATAAGGTCCCCCCTGAGCCTCCTCTTCTCCAGACTGAACAGTCCCAGCTCCTTCAGCCGCTCCTCATAGGACAAGTTCTCCAAACCCTTCACCAGCTTTGTTGCCCTTCTCTGAACCCGCTCCAGCACCTCAATATCCTTCCTGAAGTGAGGGGCCCAAAACTGGACACAGTATTCAAGGTGTGGCCTCACCAGTGCTGAGTACAGGGGGACAATCACTGCCCTGCTCCTGCTGGCCACACCGTTCTTGATACATGCCAGGATGCTGTTAGCTTTCTTGGCTGCTTGGGCACACTGCTGGTTCATTTATTGTTAAGTGTAGGTTTTTAATAATACTATACAATCTTCCACATTAGATTTTTTAATTGCCGAGACAGAGGCTATTAAAATAGAATTTATCCATTTCAATTATTTTTCTTTCAACCTATGCTATATCCACTTAAATTATATAGCTGGAATAGAACTATTCCACTCTTGGGCCAAACCACCAGATTCTTATCTTCTCAGAAATAAATAGTCACTCTTTACATTTGCCTCCCACTCTAGCTCTCAGTTTTCCCATAAAAAGAACCAGGACTCCATTGTAGCAAAGCAGCTTTTCTGTAGCTTTTAGTAGCTACCTTAAAATGAACAGAATCCTATTCTTTTCTGCTCTGAGGCATGTTTTCATGCCTCAAGTCAATCAAGCTTTACCAGCCTAGCCATCCCAGAAACAAAAACAAACACAACTGAAAAAAGAATGCAAATTTTTCCCTTGTACTTTTGCATTACCTTTGATTTTTTTTTTTCCTAGGTCTGGATACACATACATTGCACTTTCCTGGCTTTAGTTATTTAATTTCCAAAACTTTTCCCACTACACCTGAAAAGTACAAAATTTTGAAGAACCTCATTAGTGCCACACTAACAATTACTGACACTGTTTCTGTAAATATTGTGTATTCCATTCATACTCACCTTTATACCTAAAGATAACTGATCAGTGCAAAAGGGTACGTGTAGCTAATCAGTTAGTTCATCATAATGGCTTTCAAAGTATTGCTCTGCAAACTGTAAAAGTGCCCAAGAGAAATGATCCTATCCCAAGGAGCAGGTAAATCCACATGGAATCAATTCTTGTCCAACACAAATCCTTTTCTGTAATTCAATTTATTTACAGAAAATATATTTCTGATATCTAAGGCATCAAGTCTCTGCCTTTTCCATAATATTGTTCAGTAAGTTCAGCCGTCTTCTGACTTACAATGCCACTCAAGGCTTCACAATAATGTTAGCCGTGTATGTTCAGCGTTACCGCTTTTAAAGTAAAATTCTTGAGTAGAAATGCAAATAAAACAGTAAATATCTGGGAAAGACACTGCAGACACCTAACTTAAATACATTTTATTTTAATATGCTACAGTATAAATCAGTAAAATTAAATATATTTTTAAAATCCAGCTAGCACAACATTATATGGTGAGGAAGCTATGTTCTGTTAATGGACATAAGAACATCCGGTTTGGACTCTGGAAGGATATTGCTTCAAATATTTCTGATGTTCAGAAAGGAGTTTATCAGATGGCTACATTTTATTCCTCTCCAAAATAATACCAAATTGCAAATACTCTAAATGAATTAGATGACTATATGATTCTGCGGGAGCAGGATCTCTTCCCCTATTATAGATCGTTAAGTAGTCAACAATGCGAATGAACACGGCTGCTTCGGCAAATTGTTTTCAATTAGCTGTTGAAATAGAAAACTCATCTGAGAAAGTGCTCTAAAATTATAACACAAGTCTCCCAGGTGAGAGTACTTTGCTACTGAACTAAAAGAGCAGTCCTGTAGTTTAAGCCACTAGAGACTGTTTATAATTAATACTTAATTTTTCACAGGTGCATTTTTTATCTTTTTTGTCAGGGTATTGGCATTTTATAGCTAACTCAGATTTTGTCAAACTGAAAGTTGCAGTTTTAGTCCACAGAGCACATATTGATAGAAGCAAGGTGTGGCGTTAAGTCAATTCCACTTGGTCAACTTCCTGAAGAATATATTACTTAAAACTTTTTGTCAGTGCCACTAACCTAAGTCACAGCACTACACGAGACTCTTCCCTAGCATAATTATTCTGAACAGAAGGCTCCCTTTAAGTATCATGCTCCGTACGTATCACCGCTTCCTGATATTTCATCCTGCTGGTACCTGAAAAGTAAAATATTAGCCTGTCTCGAACCTTCAAAGTGATGAGCTGATTTTACTGACTTCTACACAGCCTTTTAAAAAACTAATTTGGGGGACTGGCAGATCTAATAAGTTATTCTGGCTTGTAGAAAAGGATATGCACAGTGTTCACATTTGTTTAGAAAACATGAAAAAACCACCATTTTAAAAAATTCTGTCAAATTCAGATAGGCATCTGTTTATTGTAGAAGCTCAGTACCTGTACTCCACCTGTCTAAATAAAAGCAGAGCTGTTGACTGATTCATTGTTAATGTTTCCCAGTGAAACCACCACATACTAGAAGCGGGACACTAGAGAAAACTTACTAGTCTGACATCATTTATTTGTGAAAATGAAATGAAACATAAACCACAAATTGTTTAGGGCTTCAGTGTTTACTAGATATTTCGGGTCTAGGAAAATTATTTTATACAGCACACAGATTTGTATTAACATATTAGCACAATTAAGGAAACCACCCTGCAAACGTCTGCTGCAGGCACATGAAAAAAACTAGTTAGAAATCTATGGGCTGCAGAATGTTCTGATCAAGACCCCTTAAAGAATTCTAGGCAACCTCTGCTTAACTATATTGTTTGTTAGGATGGATTTTATTGCCATAGCATTATTATTTGTGATGTATTATTCTTTGTTCATATAATTAAAAGTTACTTTTTAGCTGTTGTAACACCAGAATTACATTTCTGTTGTCCTAGGCCACAGAAATTTTCAGCTGGTACCAATGCAATACTGTTAATCACAATGTCATATGAAAATTCTAATTTCTCTCTGTAAATCATCGGTCAAAGATCAAAAAAGCATCCATCAAACTTCACTGTGCTACAGCTCTCTCTTGTTTATGGTTTAACTCTACAATCCTTCACTGCCACAGGCTCCGATGATACATCGGTCTTCGTTGCTACCAGCCTATTAGGTGGGTCTAAACGCAGAACGATCATCTTTACTGTAGCTGGCCTGAAAGGTAGCTTTGGCCAGACACAGAATTTGAAGAGAGAAGTTAAAAGATATTTTCACTAATGTTACGCCCTTATGCAATGTTGGAAGCTGGGATAATCATAGGTCATATTGAGAGGAAATGAAGCACTAGAGAGTGTTGAGAAAAAGGAAAGAAGACAAAGATAATCAACTTGAAGTGAGGTTAGCACAGAAATTGTCTTCCCTCCCTCTTCCACATCCTGTGTAATGAAAAGAAAAAAAGCTGTAAGTCCTAGTTTGAGACTTAAGTAAGACTACTATTATTTTAAAAATACTTGTAGGATGTAGAAAAGTAATACACAAGTCAGCAGAATAATTCTGTTTGTGATAAACAGCTAATAAATGTTAGAGGTGACAGGATGACACAGACTGTCACCTGTACTCTGTGCTTCAGGAGCCAATACAGACTCCAGCTGCTCACACGCCATCCCTGCCCTCAGAGTTCAGGATTTACCGGGATAATAACAGTGCTCTCCCCTTTGTTTACTCAGGTCTGTGGGAACGACAACAAATGAAACCTGGCTCTTGCCTGCAAACTGATGGAAGCCACAGTTGAGACATTTCTCAGGTGTCTCTCCTGGACAGAAGGAGCATGTCGTCATTTTATCTCTCAGTATGGGCACCTCTCTACCCAGTAGTTATTTTTACAAAAATTTGAAGCTTTTAATTACTTTAAAGGCGTAGCTTCCCTTTTATCAAATTTGTCTCAAATAAGCCTAAGTGCTCAAAACCTATTAACGGGGCACTTATGTGCTATGATTGCACAAATCTCCTTTCCTTAGTAAACTAGGCTAAATACCTCTAAGGAGGCAAATGGAAGTTTAATCTTTAAGAAATGACATTTTTTTAAAAAAAATCCATCACTTAGAGACATTCCCACCAAATTTAATGTCACATTAATACTACTATTCAATGTACAGGAATAAATAAGAAATTATAATCTTTACATGAATTTTTGATCCCTCCTCCACATTTCTACATGAAAAATATGATCTTTAGTCAAGCTGTTCAGAACACCTGAGATGTTGCACAGCAAATGACTGCCCCGTCTGCTTCAAAGCTAAGTCAATATTAACACCAATGAAGTATGCATCACCATGGTATTCAGATGGACTTTGCATTTTGATTGAAGTACAAACATACCCAGACTGCCAGACACATGTAGTCCAGGTAGGAAGCAAGCATTCTATTTTGTAATTTGGCAAGGGAACAACAAACTGGCTATATTTTAGTCAAGACCCAAGTATTCAAGAATCTGTAGATGATGATGTGATGCTAATATTGTGATGCCTTCACAATATTAGCTCTGCTTTAGAGCTGCTGCTCACATCTGCTGTTTCTTAAGTTTTCTTCAAGGAGTATAATAATTCCTGCTAAGAACACTACATGCCCAACATGAGGGAGCCTGAAGGAAAGATAAACAAGTCAACTGCTGAATATTGAGGCAAAGAGAAAACAGCTGTGTAGATACAAGGCCTACTGGACAGTTTTAGACATTAGAAGTAGCAGTCAGCGGATCAGAAAACTTATGATGGAAAAAAGCATAATTTTTTTTAAACAGCATTTAAAATATATATCATTCTACCATTCTGAAGTTATCATTCATATGCTACAGAGGACCTTTCTAAAACTGAAGAGAAAACATTAATGTTCTAGAGACTGTTCTCAATAGAACCTGGTAAAAAACGCAGGGAAGGCAGTGATACAGTAGTCATGTGGAATAAATAGAACGTTTTAGAGGCCAGCACTTTCTTTGGATGGTTCCTAAACTTCATAAAGCAGTGTGACTGCAAAACCCTAGGACGTGAATATCTAGATTCATAAACAAGAGAAGGAAGGTGGAAGTGATGCTGCCTTTCATCCAAAAGTCCAGGCACTAGTGCACGTATCTGGCAGAATGTAATGGGCAGAGAAGACCTCTGCCTAGTTCCCTCTGCTGTTTTGAGATCCGCTCACCCAGACTAGAAGAGATTTTTGGAATAAACCTCAACGTTTTGTTTCACGTGAATCCTCACTGTGTCAGAATGACTCAAGCCTGATGTGTAAAACAGGAACTGGGGAAGGTGCAGCACCCTTAGCTGTTAATCCCTGTTCAGATAGATGTTTTAATGTGTTCAAAGTGGGACGGCTAAATCAGAGGAGGGCACCCCAAACACCCTGCAAAGCTCTGATTAGATCAGACCTATGGGGTGTGTTGATTCTGGGGCTAATAAGGGGTCTTCCCTTACTAACTGTAAACTAATTGGCCAGTGGATAAAACAGCAATCTCTGTTTCCTGTTTTGTTATCCTAATTCTTTCTTTGCAGTTTTGCAGCCAGTCTGATGAATAAAAGCCAGTTGTTGGCACAGAGTTCATGGACACATTTTACAGATGTGATGATAATGACAAGCGATCAGTTTTAGCTCTAGTTTTATGAACAGAAACTGCTAGGCAGTCAGGTATAGTTACTTGTAAAGAATATAAAGAAATCTAACATCTAGAAGTTGTCACTTTCTCCTTACAGTGATTTGTTCAGAGCTGCACACGCCTCAGCAGAAATTCTGAATAATACTCTACTAAAGGAATATTACATTTAACAGACTTTATTTCTGTCTTATTAGCTCATTTCTTTTGGATTATGACAAAATATGCATTGCTTAGGAGATAATGATATGTTTCTATGTTTATTCGGATATTTTTTAAATCTTCCTAATAGTGACTCATTGTGATGCAATCTAAGTTATTTTATGATTTCAAAGCAGATGCATCATTGATCACTTCCAGTACTATCTGTAATAGTTAAAAGCTGCATTGGAGCAATGTACTTCTACAAGTTTTAACTCACTTGTTTGTCTTTTCCTCTTTGAAAGGAATTATCCTCTTTTGCCAGCCAACACATTGTGGTTTGCTTGTGGGATCCTGTATGTCAGAGGAATGGCTAGTATTTTGCATAACAATTGCAACAAAAGGAAGCATCATAGGAGAAATTTTCTCTTCCTGCTAACAAAGGCACATGCTGCCGAATATCTGTTCACAATATTCTAATGAACTAGAGTATCCTGGCAAAGTAACACCCCTTCTTTTTCTGACAAGGCTTGTGAGACAGATAAACCGATCTAGCAGCAGGAGTCTTGCAGTATAGCAGTTGTCAGTATGACCTGGAAATTGCTGTCAATGAGACAACTTCCAACTTCTATGGTAAGTATACATTACTCTTTTTAAGAAGAAAACATGACTGTAAACTTTACTCAGTAGTGTCCTTTTTCAGCAAGAATCTCTGGGTTGTATGATGAGTTGGTATTATGTCACTTTTCATGCTATTTACAGCTTATGTAACAACGTCTGGCGTGAGCCCAGTGGAACAACATTCTTTACCACTGAATTACGTAATTGAGTAGAAATGGATACAAAAGATAAACTAAGTAGTTACATGCTTGGATTTTCTTTACTATGTGGAGTACACACAGTAGTAGACATCTGGGATTGAATTTGTTTTAAAGTGAATAATAAAAATTAATCCAATAGACAAGGTGTGTGCCCTGTGTCTCTGATCTGAGAACTGGATGATCACTTGCCATAGATAAATGGTGTCATAGTATCATTTACCTAAAACCAATACCTTAAATGAAAGCAATTATTTTGAGGTATATTTCTTAATATTAAAATACTTTTATTTTAACAAAAGTCACCACAAAAAGCTTCTGGACACAGTAAATTTTTTTAAGAAATATTTTTCTTTTGCATCCCAATAAGTAAATCAGATTTATAATAGCAATGGCTCTGTAGCCATTTTTCACTCTGATAGAACTCATTCAGTTCAAATATTTCCTGTAACTTCAGGCAGTTTAGGATGTGTTATTGTCCGATGAGTTTGAGTAATGATGACAGGAGAAATACATGCACACTGAAGAGACACTGACTCTCCTAGATGTTAATGTATTATTACTATTGTTATTCTCCATGATGGTACGTTGGAAGTGTTTAAAAAGACAATTTATGTCTTGGGTTGGGTTCTTTTTCTTAATTTACAGAGCATACTTTTCAAGTTTAAAAGACTAGAAGCTTATGCTTCCCTCAGAGTTGCATATTAGACTTCATATTGACTCAAAAAGGAAAGTACAAACATTTTATATATGCCTAACAAACAGTATAAAACAATGTTGTAAACAGATTACATCACTCCTTAGTGTTTATACCTGTGCCAAATTCCTGAGGTATGATATTGTAACAACAAACCACAGCAGACTAAATGCAATCAATTTTACAAGCATACCGTATGGAATTCTTGAATATTTGAGTAAACCATACATGTGCTGAATAGTGTTTGTTTTGCAAATGCTCATTTAATATCTGTTTGTGCATTCACGGTTACAGGATTCCCATCTGAACACGTCCATTCTAATAAAGTTTTGGCAGCAGCTCCAATTGCAATGTCACGCAGGTTGGTACTTGCTGTATGTGTGTAGTAAGAGTGTGCCTCTAAGAATAATAAATAGTAATAAACAAACCTGTAACTTCAATGCTAGTGAGCAAGACTTCCTCACTGCTGTGAGTTTTTTACTGACATACATAATCAGAACTAGACAATTGCACTCTGATTCCTAGATTTCATTCATACAGTGGTCGGACACAACATGGAGTCTTCATTCAGTAGGGTTTAAAAAAAAAAATCATCAAGTGTATTAGTCACAGTAATTTATTAGCGCTTCCCCCAACAGCTTAGTAGCACCAAATGTACCAAGTCTGTTTCTGACATGCTTTAACTTACTCTAGAAATCTTCAGTGACAGGGACTTCACAGTCTCCCTAGGTAACTCTGATGAAGTAAACTTTGATGTTAATAAAAAGGCAGCATTATTTTAAAGGCAAGACACATCTAAAATTTGTTTTTCAGGACTTTTCGGAACATACGATAAACTTTACTCTTCAACCACTCTCACCACATATTAATACTGCTTACTAAATCAATAGCGAAGAAAATACTCAAAGTTCCTTTTTAAATATCAACCTGAAACTCAGCAGAAGGGGATGTCCGATGAAACATACTGTAAAGTTTTAATCTCAAAGTTCTGCTTTCCTAAGAAGTTTGATAACTTTGTTCTTCTAGTACTCTGCTTGTATTTAAGTAAATTCATGATCCCTATTTAACCCCCATCACTTTCTTCGTACACAGCACCTTCCCTCAGTTGGAACACTGCTGGCTCTGTTACCTTGACCTCCAAGTCCTGACAGAGGTATCTGCCTGCTGGTGGTAGTTTATTTGATCCCGATGTTTATGTAACCTATAAACCTAAACTTGTAAGGGGCTTGGCACAAATAGCTTACGGTTACATCTGTCACTGCTCAGTTAAGAAATATGATTTACTTTTTTTTTTTTTTGGATACTATCTCCCATTCACTGTTCTTGTTTATGGAGAGAGTTGGGAAAGTGAGACTCTTTCGATCTAGTGAAACTGGTTAGGTCATCACAGTAACAAAACGGATTTCCCAAGATGAATGCCAATAGCAAGAGTTCTAAGAATTTCCTTATAAATTCTTAACCCAAAGGTAATGTTATTTGTATATTTCCTTTTGTGAATCTTTAATGGTGTGGTTAAAAGTTTTCAAATCAGCCCTGTAACTACAGATGAATAAAACACAAGCTTGTCTTATGATTTCAAGGTAAGAGGTAAGATGGCTTATATGCTTTACGCACATATTTTGCTGTTCTTGCACAGCAAGGATTCTAAAGAATCAACTACATTTCCTGGTTTCCCACTACCTAGCTCATCAGACTTGATTTGCAAATACGAAGCAGTTCATCGAAACGATTTGCACTGCTAAAATCCTTGATGGAAGTTTTCCCTTTTAGCTACATATAAATGGGATGGCTGTGGTCAAAAATCAAAAGAATCAAGAAGTCAAAATGTATGGTGCCAGGGTGAAAACTAATCATCCAGCTTTTGCAGACATCAGTGCATTGTTTAAAGACGTGCTAATAGAAGAATATGAGGATTTTTTTTCCCCAGCCCCAAGCCTTTTTACCATAAGAGAAAAACGAATGACCATCTTGAGAATTATTATACTGGGATTTTTGGTTACAGAAATCAATGACAGATAGACATTTGCTTGCCTAACTCTTTTCTCGTTTATGAATTAAAACAAGGATTTTTTTTAACATTTGAGCTGAAGCAATCCAGAGCAACAGCTGTCTTGCAACTTGCTTGTCTTCAGTTATTAATTACTACTTGAGAAGACATACTTTGGTTTCCAGTTTGCTGCCCCTTTGCCTATCTCAACTGCAAAATCCTCATGCGTAGCTGACTGACACTTTTGCCTCAAAATGCCTGAACATGATAAGCAAAACGAGAACAATATGAACAACTACTGGTTGATATGCAAAATAAAGTTGGTATTTGTCTTCATAATTTCTTACTGCACTCGTTCTTCTGCCAGCATAAAGTCAAGGGAGTCAAGATAAGTTATACTCTCTGTTATTGTGAGCAATACAGCTACTAGTTTCTGCTATTTCTTAACAAACTTCCATATGCCTTGTCAAAATGAGACAATTGTCTGCCAATCCATCAGTCATTGATACAGGGTGATGCGGGGGAGCAGACTCTTGGGATACGACAAGTGATAATTTAGTGAGCAATTTACAACCATGAAACAGAAGTAAAAGACCTGCAGAGCAGAAGAGGAAGATCACAGTAACACACAGAATCTACACTTAGAATGAATCTACGAATCTATCATTGCAAGTTTTTTTGCTGGGGGGATGGAAGTGGTGAAGCAAAATACGAATAGCTAACAGACTTTGGTTTTTGATGGGACTGGCACGTCCAACAGCTGGCAGAGTTGACAGTATCAGTGTGTCTAGTTGCCTCCATTCATGCATCTGTGTTAGCAAGTGTCTTTAGCTTACAAATGCAACTCATTTTTATTTGTGGGGTTTTTTAACCTGCAGCAGGCAATAGAAGCGTTTTGTACCATTGAGAGATATTGCAATCGGTTGATTTCTCTGGCACAGACAATGCTTTTGAGACAAAACCCAGAAACTGGTGAGAGATTACTGTCAATAACTCTCAGAATGGAATGCCTCTTTGGTAATTAAGTCACAGGCCAGTAGGTCTAAGATGATGTAATTCAGACTAGTTACCTTTCAAACTCAGCTTTGCTACTATAGTCAACAGTGCGTCCATGCTGCCCAACTGCACTAAATACAATTGTGCTCTATCATCAGCTTCTGCCCAGTTTATCTCTTAAAGAGCACATCATGTTTGCAGTTTTCTCTCTAAGTTTTCAGGCATGGTCCTGCTAAAATCTTTTGTTACCTTATCAGTACCTCCCCTTACATATAAGGTTCCTTTCCTTCATACTACTTAATTCTGGCTGTCATCTCCAGAACTTGCAGATTTTCACACCGAGTCTGAAGGACTGCATGTCTCGCATCATACTGGCCTCTCCTGCCGCAGATACAAATCTTCCCGCGTGGCGTATCTGCCTATGCCTTTCCTGTTGCAAGGACACCATGGGGAGTATGTTCTTTAACTGCCTGGAACTGGGGGCTCACTGTAATGATACCTGTCAAGGACTGATACTGAATGTGGACTGTAGGAAGCCCTGTTTTTACTTCCTCCCACCTCGGCACCACCTCCCATATCATTTCCATGGCTGATGAGAAACATTAGAAGGGTACCGTCGTTTTTGACACAGTCTATGAAGCCTCGCATGTTAATGCCAAGGAGACACAGCTCACGTTGTTTTCACTGAGTTTTCAGCTTCATCTTTATAAAGAGGCTTTTCAGTTCTACGCAAACATATTTTCTATAGTTAGCCACCAATTATTTGCTGCAACACAAAATTTTAGGGCTTTCTCATTAACTATCTACTAAACTCAGCCAAGATGTTCATCTATAAACTGAGGGAGCCTTGGAAAGAACAATTTTATTGTAATTATGGAGCCTATTTACTATTGTTCATTCATTTGTGAGTTTCAAAGTTGTGAACGCTTATTAATTCCCACTTGGCAAATTTGTTTTCCTCGTATGGCTTTGCAGGATGATGCAAACCCATCATATTCAAAGAAATTTGACCGAGGACTTAGGTAGGGGTTTTGCAGAACAGACAGTACACAGTTGTGCACCTTCAGAATGCACAAATTTAATAAATTAAATGTGCAAAGTAGATCTTGATTCCATTATTTCACACGCCTTCAGTCTTTTACCTTGTAATCATAATATTATCTTTACATTTATTTTTCTTCAGAAAGAACATGAACACCTGCAATGATTTCTCAGTTGGTACATGAGTAGTTGAAAATACATGTTTCAAATAACTGGACTATACCTCTCTTCTCTCTTAGTCTCTTCAGTCTAAGATAAATTTTCCCCTCTAGTCCCTATCCTTTTTCTTAGTTTTCTGCCAAATATCAAGAATATTTCTTTTTTCTCTTTCTTTTTTCCTCCTACTTTGGCAGAATGGCAGAGTTTAATAATTGTTTAATTACTAAACTACAATAACAAAATGATTTAATGGGATAATCACTAAGCAGCAATTATTTCATTACTAATGTTGCTTAATTTTTTTCCTTCATTTCTCTGAGGTTCCAAAGTACTTTGGAAGCATCTCAAGGCTAAAAATGATAATGAAAATGAATAGAATATTTTCCAGACTAAACACAGTAGTCAACTCTTTACAGCTTTAAGTTCACAAGGAGATGGACACTTAACTTATTCTTCTGAAAAGCACCTGTATTTGAGAAAGAATTTAAATAAATTGGGGATGTCTGAAGGCAGCTATGGCAGATGTCAGCAACAGTAAGTTGTGAGAAGTACGGGCTGAAAAAACTGAGGGATATGGGTCGCACTTGGTTAAGTACTTCTCCATTCTCAAAATTCACCAGAAATAGTTTCTTATTTTACTAAAGGATGGCACTTTCTCATTTTTGTAATTAGGGTAGAACAGGACAGCAAACCTGATGAAACAAAGAAAACCTAAACTTGGGAGCATTCTTAGATGTTGACCAGAGTGAGAGAGCACTATAGACAAAAAGACATGAGAAAAACTTAATTTTAGTCACCTTTTGATTCAGAGTTTTTCACATGCAAATTCTGAGGTTGAGTGAAAATGCAGCTTTTTTGCAGTACTGCACTCTAGGACGGTCTTCTCTAGCCACTTCCCTGTCCAATTAAAGCCTCATCTAGCAGCGTTGCCACGTCTCCCTGAAAGTAATGGGAATGTCTTGCTCAGTGAAGGTTTGGAACAGCTGGTCGTACATTTTATTACATTATTTAACCCACTGGGTAGATGACTATAAAACATCACAATAAAAATACGGGCTCACAACCACCCTCCAGTCTGAACAGCGTCCAGTTTCGCATCGTATGCTCCACCGATTCCAGCAACGTACTCTCTGTCCTGTTCTCAGTTGTTTCTACTTAATGTTAACTCCGGGTACGGCCCTCGCTAGCTCGTTTGGCCGCCCGACCGTGTGGAGTCACCGGCGCTCGCGATCGACTGCCGACAAGGAAAGGCCTGACCGCCCCTCACGGCCTAGCGAGGGCC
>NW_010389377.1:0-42883 GCF_000710305.1 Buceros rhinoceros silvestris
TTTTTTTTTTTAAACCATAACCTTATTTTTCAATCAATAGTTCCAATAAGCTCTTATTTTCAGCTGTTTAGTGTTTCCAGATCCTCACACCATAAGGAGAAGCTCTTGCCTGCTGAAGCTGAAAGAAACCAAGGGTCAAAGGTCTTAATTCTGCTTTGTCACTCACTACATAAAAAAATCTCTTATTTAAATTGCACTATTTCTTTTTAACATTGTTTCTGCTATACAAACAGTAGGTGTAAGAATACATGTTTCTAACACCACTTTGGGTTAGCTTTGGAGAACCTTGCACATTTGACTGTTATTATAATATAAATTTAGGATACCGTGCCATTTAAAAGCTTGAAACTATAATAACTGAGAAGAAGTTCCTCTATTTATTTGCAGTTAATGTTTTGCTTCACACTTTATTGCACACTGTCTTCTCTCTGTATCCATTAAACCCGTTGTAAGCCACAGAGAAAATACCAATTTTTGTCTGTGGGGAATAAAATAGTCTAAAATTTTACATTTATTAAATTACTTCGTATCCTGTGTGGTCATTCATTCTTAAAGTAATAGTTAGCAATAATGACTTTATACTAATAAACACCTAATGATGGTCTAAATTAGAAAAGTATCCAAATTATCCAGCTTTGGTAGTACTGTAAATCTGCTGGAATGCATTAACTATTTAAAGCATCAAACCACGATACAGAACTGACTGGCGGTTTTCTGCAACCCTTTCTTTTCTGATGCACGCTCCTTGCAGTAATGCGAGCGTACTGAATTTTCTAACTTTTCTATGGGAAGAATATCGGGGCTCTGAAGTAAGCAGGTTTGTGTAAATTACTGAGAATGATTTGTTCTACAAATTGCACATTATTTGTTTACTTGCTGAGGTGTTTAACCCTTATTTTCTTACGGATAGTTCTCATAGAAGACCTGGAAGACTGCAATGAAGTGGCAAAGTCAGGAGGGGTGTGATTCAAAATACTGAAAAGGTACTGCAAATATAAACATGCACATCAAACACGAGGATGAAAACAGTCATGATTCACTTATATACACCTTACTTTACTGGTTTTTAAAACATAAAATACATACCACAGAACCTTGAGGAAATCAACCAGCCAAGTTTGACTCCCACTGGCTGCTCACAGGTAGTTAATATTAAGGCTCTATCCATTAGCAGGTTTCTCCCAGCTGTGGCTCATTTTGAACTTCTCTTTCTCCACATCCTCCTTCCATATCAATGACCTTATTCCAGCTGATTTATGCACTGAGGAGACACACTTCATCAGGTTAGATTAATTCACTAACTCCTGGGTGCTATTATAGGCAGATTCTGGCTCTGCACATCAGCTAGCCAACTAAGGTTAGCATCTGACGTGACAGAGTTTAAATTTCTGCACACATTTTATTGAATGGTCAGAAGTAGAGAAAGAGCATATAGACTAAGTCATAAAACCCCAGGTCCTAAACTCACATAATCAAACCAGATCTTTTTTTTGTTTTAAGTTTAATGAGAATTAAAAGTTCTAGCACTTATGAATAGGGAGGAAAGGAATCAAGGTAGTAAAAATAATTTCTCATGTTAGCTCTGAAACCTAGCACCTCGAAGTAATACAGCCCTCAGGAGCCTGTGGGTTCATAAGGATGTACTATTGCATTAATCAGATGTGGCAAAACAATAACCCAAGTTGGTATCACAGTAGTCTAAATCTTTAGCTCACAGCTATCAACAGTGCTTTTCCAGACTGCCCGGCTCTGTAAAAATAGAATTATCTCGTTTTAAAGGAAGCCTGATTTCAATATTGAGTCCTCAATAAGGTAATGAAAAGTTAGAATAAAGATTCATACAGACATTAGCATTACTGCCTGATCACCACACCTCACGGGAGTTCTACTTCTAAATGACTTCTTTCTCTGCAAGCTCTTTCAGATGTCTTTCAAGCTTCTTAAGGCAAACAATACCATAGAAACAATCCACCACCAATACAAATACCTGATTCAGTAGATTTTAGCAGAGGTGTAACATTTTCTGACCAATCTCTAAAGGCATTTCAGAAGTCTTCCCCAACTACTGAAGTGGAAATGTCCTTTCAGCAGACAAGAGACAGGGCACTTTTTATGATCAATATTAGCATCTATTTATCCAGTCTTTATTCAATATGAGAAGCAGCATGTGCTCAAGTTTCTGCTTCTAAACGGAATTATGAAATCTTGCTCATTTATATGCTCAAGTTATTTTTTTTATTGTGACTTTGCATTAATTTTTTCTATAATTGGTATAATTCTTGATGTAAAAAATGGCGAATAAGAAGTTCTGTAATATTCTATTTCCCCTGCTCCTAGTTACACTTGTAGGATATGTATGAGTGCTACCAATGGGTTACAAAAAAAATGGTAGTGATGGAACCAGCAGGAACATGCTTTAAATAATTGAATTTCATTCTTCGGCCTCCTTCTCACAAGGGTGACTGTCTGAAAATGTTTTAGGAAAATTCATATTTTATGACAACACTAACAGAACCTGCTGACATAGTTCAGTATTTCTAACAGCCCTGAACTCTGTTCTTAGATTTCAGGACATTAACATCTTTGAGGTTAATGGATTTCCAAAATAAAATGCTAAAATTGAAATTTGGTCTAATTCAGTGTGAGGTTATTAATTCTCCATTGAATTCCTCCATCTTCACTGATGTTCAAGAGCAGCACTGCTCTGTACGTCTTCTGTTTCATTCTGTGTTATTCTCACGTGCACGTCTTTTATAGTTCCTTTTCCCTCTTTGTCCTAATGATTCTCAGTTTCCCTATTTCACAGGGGGTTCCCTTCTCCTACCATCTTCAGGAAATCTATTAAGTACTATTCAACTAGATCCTTTGTGATTGCCATGGTTACGCACAAAGCTCATTTTCCAGGTGGTCCACGTTCCTTCAATATACAGAACTGTTAGGATCTATTCCAGCATATTCAGTATTTCTCCATATGGCCAGGAGCTGCAGGGGAATTGTTTGCAACTGCTGTTTTTCTCTGTATAGATCTTACAGCGCTCCACACCATCTAACTCTCGATTAGTACAGGCAGTTTCATTATCACCCCCCTTTCAATTAATTGTTAAAAACCAAATATAAGCAAGAAATTAGAAATTTCTGCAATATTTACTAGATCACAGTCTTTTACTCCAAGTTCTTTTTTTTCCCTATCATGCAGCACCTTATTTCATTACAGATTTTAATATATTTTTTAGAAACCAGGGCTTGAAAGAAAGCTAACAGGCATAATAAAATCCCTCTAGATGAGGAGCTGAGAACAAACCACCATAACTAAGGTGAATTTACCCACAACTAAAAGCAACTGAAGGATGCTCAAGAAGAAAATATGGCTAAAATTATTTTTAAACACTGCTTTTTTGTGTGTGTGTGATTTGAGTAAGACAGAGTGTTTGGAAGATGGAGTTTTCTATGATGTCCTACTGGGAATATTCTCATGCAAAGCCGCCTAGTGCTTTGTGAAGTATATAAATAGGGTGACAAGTTACAGCTAAATTTAAGAGAGAAAATGTCAACTTAAGCTTAATGCTTTAAAGCTCGTTACTTACAAGATTCTTGTGTGATACATGTACAGCTGAGATCAATGGAAATTGAAAGTTCCCTCATTATAGAAGAGAAATTGCTCTTGGTATATCATTTTTCATTAAAATCTCCCTAAACTGGAGCGTGTATCCTTCCCAACTGTTTTGCCAGGAAATTTATGACACTTCAGTTGAGCTATGATTATTATTTTTTGCGTGCAAGGACTTGTGTTGAGAATAAAAAAGAGAAGTTAACACTCTCCTGTGACCATTTTTCCATAACTCTATTCAGTATTTAATAGTTACAATTATATTAAAAAAAAGACAATTTGAACACATTCTTAAAATCACAGATGATCCATTCAACCTGAAATTTTACATGAAGAATGCCTACAACTCAGGAAAGTATGATGTTCAAGAAAGTTACATTATACACAGATTTTTAATGGATTAGCCCATGAAAAGAGAAATGCTGCAGTACCCAAGTTTGAAGTGCTGCTCACTTCCCCCATTTCTAACAGACTGGGAGATGGTGACACTGGGTCAACTTATATTTTTATATGTGATAAAGAAGAGGATTAGATCTGCCTGGAGCACTGCATAGAAACATTTTTATAAATTATGAAGTCTAGAAATATAAAGTGTTTATCCATTTTTACTGCTTGACAGCACAAGATTCTATTGGGGTTTTGCTAAATGAATTTTCTCACCTCTTATTCCTAAAATAAACTGCTCTTTACACCTGCTATACACTTTTCACTGCTCTTAAATAGTTTCACGCAGTGCCTATGCTTGCTGTCTTTGTCTGCTAGGCTGTAAGTCAAGCCCTTCTCTCACGGTGTTCAATCACTGAGATGGCTGTTGCATCATCTGATGAAACCTTCCTCTTCATTGCTGATATTTCACCAAGGAGGATGCGTCACCAACCTTTGTAGTCCCCCATTTCACTGGCCTTGTTCCCAACATTGTTTTGCCATTAGGACTCAGAACCTCCCTAATTCTCTTGTTACCAAGAGTGCCTAACCGCTCTAATCCACTTGCCTTGTGGTTTGCCGACATGAACTGCAATCGGCATTTCAGTCTCTCTACACTTGCTCACACCCGTGGTAGCTTGTTACTAGCATGGACCAAGGGACTCAGCCACAGAGAGCCACAGAAAACAGCAATAATGGTTCTTCGTGATTACATAGATATTCTCAGGATTTCAAAGTAGTATTTACCCATAAAAATCTGATCTCTAAAGCTGTTGCGTGATGACTGAACTCAGACCCTTACAGTGCCAGTTTAGATTCCTCTGTTTTATGGGTTTGGCAACTGTAGACACAAGGTCTGATGCCTGAAGAAACAGAAGTGATGAGACTTTACTGAACTGCAAGTCGAGAAATGGCAAAATACTATTAAACAACAACAACAAAAAAACCCACCCCAAAAATAAACCCCAAACCTTATTTCTCAATTTATCAGCATTAAAGACAAAAATTGAAATAAAGTCCAACTGTTGTTTTGTTTTCTTTGTTACAAATATGAGAACTTCATAGATTGCTACTCGCTCTATTGGATCATTCTTATCTCCTACCTTTCTCTCACAGTACTCAGCTGTTTTTATGTGGTACAGACTGGCTTCTAACCAAGTCTCTATCAAATAAGTATTAGATAGATATGTGTAATATCCTTCACTTGTGTGAAGTCTGTTAATAAGAAAAAAAGGTGTAATAAAATAACGATAGGTCAAGGAGCAGCCACTGAAGCAGGAAAAGAAAACATAAGGAAGTGAAAACTTCTTAAACTCTATTTTTCTGCCAAAGACAATGTAAAGTGTAACTAGACTGAGAGGATTTCACCTACGGCTTGGCCCAGATCCTAGATCAGAGTTGTGAAAAGAAACATTTAACCAACCTATTTAAAATCTGTTTCTCATAATTTTTCTACAGATTTTAATCAAACAGTATCCACAATTTCCTCTAGAAAACAGAAGTTTCACAAACGTTTGTCATATTCTTTGCTCTATTACTTTTTGTAACGAATATGGCAAGGCTCAGTAAAGTTAGTCATTATATTAAAAAAAGATTTATGTAATTCCTGAAATGTTCTCCAAAACTTTTCTCTCAAATTTTCTGCACGTGGCCTAATGAGTGAATTAGAAAAGACCAAATATTCATTTTTCATTTCAGCTTTTTATTTTTGGCCTCAATTTGACAGAAATATTCACAAACTCTTGCAGTGGCCTCGGTACCGAGTCATCTGTAGACACCATTCACCTATCTTTTACTTGTCCTCAAGCCTTTGAAACTCCGTTCAGTACATTATGAAAAACTACATGAATAAAAAGGTGATGTTGTTGTAGTTAAAGCTTTCTGATCTTTTTCTTCTATAAACACCTGTTTTGAAATTTCTGTTCCCTTCGATTTGTCTGAGTTAGCCACATGGCTATTAACACATTTCCTTCAACAGAAAACCTACAGAACTTGGTTTTCTTCCAGTCACTAACAAATCAGTTGACATATTAGGCAATAAAGAAACCCAGTATTTTTTCACGATCGTATAATAACCGTTCCGACTGAGCACTCAGGCACCTTGCAGAGTACTATTCCGTTACTGTTTGCGACAACAATTGCCAAATCTGTTAGCAATAGTTATATCATTACAGTGACACCATGCCCTTTAAAATGAAGTTATAAGCAATAATTAAAAGTTGCAAATTACCATTTTATTGCATCTGAATAACATGGTTTTGGCAATACAATTTTAAAACTACGTTAAAACTAAGCAGCTGTATCCAGAAAAAAAAATCTGATATTTAAAAATAAATTTTTAATTCAAAACCAAAGCCCACAAAAATGTTAATGCAAACAGAATAATGAAATGGCAATAGAAAGAAAAGTATGTATACAGACAGAAACACCCCCCCCCTTTCTGTAAACAAGCCCTCAAAGCCCTGACAGCCTGAGGGAACCCACAGTGAATCACCGGTATTTTGCATCTCAGATTCTGAGACCTGAAGAATTTCCCCGTTGTACAAGAATCTTAAGAGTTTTGTTGTTTTTTTTAAATCTGTATTCCTGATGAAAATTTAAATTTAATACATTAAATCTTAAAACTGAAAACTTCATATAAAATCATACTGAGTTTAATACCGTGTTTCTTTTTTGGCACAGGCTGGCTAATTCCAAAAGTGAGGTTTACATCCTGGCTGAGATTAGAACCACCTTTCAGGTACTCTCTGTAAATGCATCACCTGTGTATTTTATTTATCCACAGACACAACTTGGAAATTTCTTTTCTTAGAAAGACTAAAAAGCCATTGCACAAATGTCTTCGGTACGACAAGAGTGCAACAAAATGCTTTCGAAAGTAGGCAAAGGCATTTTGTTCTAATTTGAAACAAAAATACAGATAGCTGAAAACAGCTTCAATAAACAGGGCTTCAGACAATCATACATAAGATCAGTATGAATTAGCACTGCAAACATTCTTTCATAAGTAAAAAATACAAAACATTTTATTTGTTCTGTCTTTTTCAGGCTCCATCATTATCTGTAAAGTGGTTCAAGAAAGAATTTTATCAATTTTACTTTTCAAATGATTTTCTAAAACAAATTTTAGACAGAAACTGTTTTTAAAAATTTCAGAATGCAAACCAAATTCATGTAAATACATTTCTCAAATTACCTTTGAAATTATATTTCACTCTTGGCCATTTAAAGATATAAATTCTTGATGGTCAAAATATTAGCTTGAATTTCATATGGAAGAGTCTACTCAAATCAGAACAACATAGAAGTTTGAAAACAAACTGAATTTTTCAAACTATTTCTGAGTTTCAATAGTCACCTTATTAAATCTCAAGTTAAGAGTTCAATTTCAGTAAATCTACTTTTTTATAATTAAAAGCAGTAGCTTTAATAGAAACTAATTTGAATTTCTAAAAATAACTGTTTCCATGAAATGACTATCAATCAATCAATCCCTTTGAGATACGAGCCCTACTTTGTCCTGATAGCATTACTGGGTTTACGGTATCCTCAGCTGACTAACTTTGTTTCCTGCAAAAATGGACTTAAAGAGCTTCTGACCAATTATGGCAAAATCTTTTAAAACCAGCGTGCTCATTACATTGGTATGTTCAAAACATTTCACGTTCAAATAGCTGTTTTCACTTGCAATTGATTTTATTTATAAGGATATTTACATGAAGGCACAAAAACCCTGACAAAATGGTCTGAAATTATTAACATTAACTTTGCATCTGCTGTTTTGGAAGATCACAAATAATTTAATTTCTAGAAAAATCTTAAAATGGAACCTTTATAGATAGTTCAAATACAATATTTAAGCAAAAACTGGATTCTGTACCTACCGTAAGAGATTATTAACTTGCCTTTCCTGTTCCATATCCTTGTGGAATGGCAGAAAGTTGTCCTCATTTTACTCAGATGGCAATTATTAATTTCCACAAAAGTACCTGTAGGTCACAGCTGGCCAATCTGGCGAAGACGACATTGGGAGAGTTAGCTAAGGGACCCTCAGGAAGAACTTACCCAGGCATAAAAATCTTGCAGGATGTAGGTGTGTGTGTGTGTGATAACCACCTTTTGCCAGGGTTTCAGCTGTCCAGTTAGAACGGCAGGACTGCTGGTTGTGACAGGAGGTGCTGTAAACAGAGTATATCTTATTGATAGTCATACCTGGATATCTAATGGAAATAAGGGGGGGGGGTTGGCGGCGGAAGGAGAGGTTTCAGATATTTTTTGGACCTGGGTATTAATTACCTGCTAGAGGTAGGTGGCATTCACATTACCACCTTCATTTTACTGTTTCAGTAGAGTGGAGAGTTTGACCCTATCCAGGGCAAAAGGGATTGACCTCAGTAAGTAATTCAATATTTTAGAGCATGATTTACACAGAATGATGTGTAAGGCACATCAAAATAATGATTTTATACCCAAATGGACTGAGAAAAGCTTAGGAAAGGGTCACGGACAACGCTGTAAAATTCAGGATTTCACTTCATAGATGGGTACTGATTTAGTCTGACTGCAAGGATCAAGCCCAGGTGTCCATAGGCGTGCAGCAGATGGCCAGGAAAGGGAGAGCAGGGCCAGCACTGGAGGAAAAGCCATACTTCAACTCAATTTCAAAATGGACTTGCACAGTGAAAACAATGATTTGCTGCAACTTTCTAAAACCTATTGTTGTTAAAAGGCTTCTCAAAATTATGTTGAAGATCCTCATAATGTAAGATTCTCCCACTAGAAGATGTTACATGTGCTTAATCGTATGTCAAAATCATTCCTGCATCAGAGGCAACTGCAGTCTGAGAATTTTTCCTTCTTAAATTCAATTTCTGGACACAGATCGTAATGAGTCTAAAATAAATTTTGTTTGAATTTCTCTGAAGTAAAAAAAAAAGCTCACATAATCACAATGGAGAATAATCAGACACAGATAGAAATTGAATGCTTTACATTAACGCTGGAATCCCAAGAGTTATTAAAGTTTTAGCACTTGAGTCAGTCCGCTCCATCCTTTTATCAGCCTATAGTAACTATGTTGGTACAGACAAGACTATTACGTCTCAAATGCACAATATTTATTCTAATCAACATCAGCAGCCACACATTATTAAAGCATTCCAGAGTTAAACTGAATTCATTTGCTTAAAGCATGTTTTCCAAACAAAATATGGTTAAAATGAATATTTGGCTTTGGGTTTTGTGTTGGGAAGACTGCCAGAGTCAGTAAAAAAAATTGCAGAATTTTCCATTTAATTTCCTTACCTCTGAACAGTATTTAAGGCCAGTTTAAAAATAAGGCATAAGATTTTGAGGGAAAGTAATTTATGTTTATTTTTAAATTATGTTAACTAAGGGCATACCTATTATTTAGGGTTTTCAAATACTCTTCAGGGTCATTAAATAGCTTAACTACAAGACAGGATTGCTGAGGACATACTTGACTAAGAACAGACACGTTTGGTGTAAGAAACAGGTTGTGACTTTATGAAATGTAACAGCTCAAATGGATTAAAAACCAGAACCACACAGCCCAAGTGAAAGCAGCTCTTGGAACCTGACTACTACCTAAAAAACCCACAAAACCCCACAGGGGCCATCCTCAAGATCCCACCATAACTGTCCTGAAATCTCCGGGAAGATTGACCGGATCAGGCCTCTAATGTACAGGGCTAAATTTTTGTCCAGAAAAACTATCTGTTTTCTTGCTGAGGAATTTTCATCTGATTTGGACCAAACTGTTTCTTGTTACTCACAGGTCACAAATGCTTCATTATATCCCCAATTTCTCCCTTGATCCTGAAAAACTTAAGATTGTTCCTTCCCCCCACCACCTCACCAGCTGCTCTGCAGCTCTTCTCTCTTCTGCACGAGGAGCACACGAGATGCTCCAGAGATACCACCCTGAACAATTCACAAAAGTCTACACTGACTAGAAGCCACATGAAGGCCATAAATAATGCAGGTAACACTAAGTGCTACCCACCCTGTTCTCAGATGTGTGTATCTTGTAAGATCTGATTCTGCATTTCACATACAAATGCATATTAGCCCATTTTACAGGATAAATTGGGATGTATTCCTGATGGCATCTCTAAGAACATTATCAGACTCAAATTTGTTATAATGAGCTTCAGGTTGAGAAAAAGGAAAAGAATAAAAGAAAAATATCCTTCCTTGCAGTTACATTTATTAGAAAAATTTCTGTTCCTAACTCTGATGACTAAGCAAGTCACACAGTTACTGTAAATAATACTAGGAAGGCAATAATAATAAATAATTTAGCCACATTAAGTAGCATATATTTTTGGTTCTGTAATATTCAGGTAGTATCAGATCTTAGGTATTAAATCTGGGTAAATTTTCATGCGACAGTAATACTATCGTCATGCACAGAATAAACTTTGATTCGTTCTGACTCTCTGCTGCCAGTTAAAAGACGTCAGCTTTTTGTTTTAAAGAATAAAAGCTTAAAAATAATTTGACATCTTTTGCTACAGTCAACATTTGTGAAAGGACAAAGAATGCAAAAGTTTTATTTCTAAAGCAAGCAAGTTTACTCAAAGAGTAGAACAAAAAAATGACTTCGTGGTGGTATCCACCATAATTCTTATCTGTCAGAAGAACTATCTTCTCACTCTCTCACACTGTCTTTTCCTAAAGACACAATGAATGAAAAATGGCAGCAAAAGTGAAGGGAAATTTGTCTTCATTTTATGTGCGCTATATACTGGTGGCTTGGCGATATCCTGGAAGATATCACCAGCAGCCAACTTCCAACAACCTTCAGAGGGCTTCACTTACTACCTTCTATTTGTTCCATTCTCATGAAAGCGTAAAATACCTCATGCACAGAGTAGCTCTATTGGGTACTTTCGTCCAAATGGAGACACTAAAGGAAATACATTGATGCTGAAGACAAAAGATTAGGCATGAGATATGAAATTCCGAATTTGAGAATTCATCCTTGATAAAGGATGCTTCTTGATGGGCTTCTCTTGGCTGAGGCCAGGGACAAGTCAATGATAATTTAGCTTCTATGAGATTAATTTAGTTGACAGGATTTGCATGTGATCTCAAAATGGAGCAGAGGTATGGCAGGTCACCTGCTTTAAACACACAAAGTTAGGTAAGGCAAGGTAAAGAGCTTGAGGAAGGTAAGAGTCTAAGTAAATGAGTTTCATATATCCATATTTCCCTTTTCTGGCTTTTTTTTTTTTTTTTTTTTTTTTTTTTTTTCTTCTTTCTGCTGGACCCAGTAGTCAGTCTTATACACAGAGCCAAACAGCCATATTAAAAAACAGGCAAAAGACCCTCTCATCTGACTTACACAAAACCACAAAGGGTCATTTCTTCCTCTCAATAATAAATCATTCACCTGCAGGGAAAATTTCCTCATATAATCAAAGCAGTTGACGGAAGAGCACTAGTAAATATGCATTTCTCACGGGCAAGATCTCAGACTTCTTTTCCCTGTCTACATTCTGGTAGTACTAAGAGCTCCACCTACTTCAACAAAGCTGAAATGAGACTATTTCAAGGAGATAATTAGCTGCCCTGTATTACTTTTGAGAAATCACTAGGGACCTTTAATATCCTCAAGAACAAAAATGCAATGGATTCTCTCTAAGGAAAAGCCACATTGTTCCCCAATACAGTTTGTAGAGGTAGAATATCTAATCCACTTTCTTGCAGCAATTAGAAGGTGGATTCATACAATACGGAGCTTTGCAACTCCAAACTCAGGGGTTTTCATGCTCCAGCAGACTTTTGTGTCATTACCATTGTTAAGTACAGCTTGAGATCATTCACCCACCTTCAGATGTAAATAAAACGTGAGTTATAAGCAAACACCAGAGCATAAATTGAACTTACTCTATAAAACATGAAAACTGGGATGGCCTCTCAGAGATGTAGCTCTCCTCAGTGAAAAATGAAAATAACCAGTTACAAAGTATTATTTATTTGGTCCAGAGAATCTTTTACTATAAGGTAAAAGGCTATATAAGAAATACAGATAGCTAGAAGATTTAGTAACTCACTGCAGTCTCCACTTTCAGAGTCCAAAATTTCTTGGTAAAAACACCATCCTTCTTGCTTGGAGGAGAAAAAAAAAACCCAAACCTTTCTTTCCTTCTTCTCAAGGTAGGCAGAGAAATTAATGTGGAAAGAAAGAGAAAAAAAAAGAGCTATTAAATGGAGAAATTCTGCCCTCTATAACAGTTGGAAGGAATCAATAGAATAATCCAAGAAACCATCAAGCAGGAGGAAAGCCAAAGGGAAAGTTGTCCTGTAGTGATTCTTGCAACACTGTGGAAAGAGTAGAAGTCTACACAAGAGGATCTGTTCTATTCTTGGAGGATGATACATGCTGGTATACAAATGCTTCCACTTTCACATGCTTCTGAAAGAGACTGTTTTATTTACATGAAATTTAAGTAGAAGACTATCAGGCTAGTAAATTTATTACACAAGGGTACAGAAGGATTGTAAAGAGAATTGCTTTTTTCAGAGAATGCCTTTTTTCAGGTTTCATTGAATGCATAAATGGACTCAAGATATTTGATTAAAAAGGAAAATCTTAATTTAACGCTCAAAATGTCCACACCGTGGAATCAATACAGTACAAATATAGAGCAAATGCACTCCAGCGCAAGGTACTGAAACCTACTTCACCTGCCCAAGAGCAAGTTCAGAGCATCTATTAGTTTTCGTTTATTTTTTCAAAGACTACTTCAATGTTCTGACTGTTCAAAGTTAGGACATTCGGAAGAAAGAAACAGAAATTATCAAGAAGAATGTAGTAGAAGAATCCTAAAGCTGCTGCTGTGTTTTATTTCCTTCTGTTTCAGCAGTACTGGTGTTGAGAGAGGGTCAAAACAACATTATCGGAGTGGAATGTGGAGGTGCACCATGGAGGGATCCAAAATGAAACCACATGCTCATTACTGACAGCATGGGCAGAGGCTCAAGACTGAAGAGGTCTCAGAAATAAAGTTTCTGGGAAAATGAAAGAGCAATAGGACTAAGACTGAGTAAAGTAGGGCCAGAAGTCAAAAGTGGATGTAATATCTTGTGCTGTGAAAGGAAAGAGAAGATGCAAGTCTAAACATCAAATAGTTACAGGGTTCTAAGATCTGGTTTGCTCTCTCCAGTTCATTCTTGCACTTTTGGGACAAACAGGGATTTGTTTACTTTCACCTTTCTCCTTGAAATTACTGAGTCACAAGAAACAATGCAACAAAAATTCAGAAGGCAATGACAATCTATGCATTTAGAATGAAAAGCTACCTTGTAAGTGACAAGGAAGAAAATATCCTTTTTGAAAAGAGTCAGCAACCTTCTAGTTAAGTGTCTCCTACTGGAGAAAACACCATCCTTACAATTATTCACCCCAGCAGCTTTATTTCTAAAAATTCCATGTGTGAAACAATGATAAAACACTGCATGGTAATGATTAGCAGGTATCAAAATAGATTTTCTGTCATCTGTTGTTTTCTTTCTTCTGCAACTCCATTGAATCCTTCAATATTTGTTTGAAGACCGAAAAGGTTCAAGAGCTCTAGGAAAAAGAAATTATACAATCTTAGAGAATTAAATTTCCTCTTGTATTACTGGTTACATGAATTTAGAATGTACATTATCTTATATAGATATTTTCAAAGAACCCCCCACCACACAAACACTGGACTAATATAAAAATACATAGGTGTTACCTCTGCCTCCCGCTCCTATCTTTCACTATTGAAAAATTGCAAACCCCACGGCATTTACCAGCTCTCATTTCAACTGGAACTTCAACTCCTTCCTTTCAGGTCTCTCCAAATTTCTTTAAGATACTTCATTCAGAAAAAAAAAAAAAAATCTTCTTTCTTCAGCTTTCTAGAGCGTGGTGTGTCCCCAGTCTTATCATCACAGGTAACTTCACATCCACTTCAATCCTACCAAGAATCTTTGTACTGCTGGTCTCTAAATGCTTACAGCTTTTTGCCTTCTGGCTCTAAGCTAGGCAAAAAGCGTAAACACCCCAACAAAACAAAACAAAGAAACATCTTTCAATAGAGCATTCTTAGCTTGCATGCCCAGAGAGCCTCTAAAGCCCTTTCTGAGGTCATTGTGGCCATTTGTCAGGTTAATCCTTTATAGCAGCTTAGAGAAATCATTACTGTCTTTATTCTGGGATAATCTCAAAAACTCTAGAAGGTTCCATTTTCTCCTGATTCTAAATTAGTAATAAAGAATCAAGTACAACTAGAGTGAACGGCTCTATTTCAGTGGCCCTTGCAGGTCGTTGTACGTAAGCCCTCCCATTCCAGGGATTCCATTAGAAAGATTAAAGCTGACAGGCTTCATCCCCTCCCCGCCACGCTCATTACCCATTCTTCCAGGAAATGTGAGGTGGGATACTGCTCTTCTCCCACTGCTGGCAATAAAGCCCTCTACAGTTGTGCCGCCATCACAAGACAATTACTGCCAAACATCAGAAGGTAAGTTTTGGGAAAACAATATGAATAATGAAGAAATTATGAAGATCAAAACAAGTATAAGATAAATTTTGTTAATGTTTCAGGGGCTGAGCTTTTGTGGTTGCTGACAGTAACAGAAGACCAAATTGTACAACTGCCACGGGTATTTCGAGTGCTGTATTAATGCGGAATCAATAAGGGATGTAAGCCAATTTTTCTTATCGGGGTTGACTAACAAAGAAAGTCACATGATCAGCTGTGAAACTGAACACAAAAAAGGGGCAAACTGGCATTTTATAATGACTTACCACCAACGACTGTAATTAGAAAGAAGATACCAAAGTCTGCCTTTAGAATTTTTTTTACAAGACTCTTTGAGCATTGTTTTAAAAAGTAATTAAAGTTGTTCTTCTCACTAACTATTTACCCCATGGCCTTTGAAAGATGAGACTCTCATTTCTTTGCAAAGAATGTTAACATACAGAGAACTGCAGATCTAAATGAACCTTTCAGTTTTGATGATTTAAATCTCCATCTTATTTTAGCAATTATCTGCAAATTTTTTTATTTAATTAACATTTTCTTCATGATTATCTACTGAATAATACTAATGTGTTATTTTAAATGGAAAACTAAATCTTTGATGCTAGTCTGGGAAACACCTCAATGAAAAGCATGCACACACCTTGGAAATACATCTTGATTGGCTCCACAAAAAGTGATAGAAAAGAGGAAGAAAGAATATCTAGAAGTCAAGAGAAACACTATTATTTATTATTTGAGCAACATTCAAGTTTTTCTAAATTATTTTTTATTTTAGCTGCTCTGTTGCCAGTTACACTTAAAGGTGGTGGGTTTTTTTTTCCCCCCCATATCACTAACACCACGTGGTTTTAACTACATGTATGAAAGCCAAGGAGTTGTAGAGGTTGTGAAATACAGGTTTTTTTTTTTCATCTTTTGGAGTACAGACAATTTCAAAGCCTGGTCTTTCTCCCTCAGCTTCATAATCTTTGCAAGTTGCTTATGATTTCTAAACCCTGTCCCTAGAGATGGATCTTTAAGGATGTTGCAAGACGACTCCCTCTGATCTGCGTAGCCTTCATTCATACAACTACAGCCATTATGTTGCACCAGTACTTACTTTCTATCAGCCTCTCCATAAATCTGATGTAAAACCATGGTGCTACAGATAACACAAAAAACAGCTCTCAGTGGAGAACTGAGAGAGAATCCCAAGGTCACTTCCCAGCTCTCCCAAGTGTGATAACACAGTGCACTGCCAGTGCAGTAAATGGACCTGCTCACCCTTTGGTTTTCAGAAACACTTTAAGCTAGCAATATATTTTCAGCTGTTTAAAGCCTAATAAAAATACAGCACAAGTCATTTATTATCTGTCACTTCCATACAAGTAATTGTCATAAAAAGTCAGATTTAAGATACTCTGCAAAAGAATTCTTTCAGACTTGACAGTCTTATTATTTTAAAATTTAAATGACATATTCATAGCCATTCAATACCTCGGATCAAAGGCAACAGTGCAATGGCAGTAAAATTCAGTGATTAAAAAAAAACCCCCAACAAAAAAATCAAGTCCAGCTGTCAATACTTTTCAATAGAGATTTACATCAAGCCCCTTTAAACTCCTCTCATAACTCTTCAAGCACTGTTATAAATCAGATCCAAATGTATTCCTAGTCAAGTCTCTTTTTTCTTATAACATTTGATGTGTGTCTGTTGGATGAATTTCAAAAATTACTTACATAAAGTATCCCACAACTGTGAGACTACAAAATAGAAGAACATAGACTACACTAAAACTACGAACTACTACCCAGGTGGGTCCTCTCCTTCACCATGAATTTATTTCCCTGGCAGAGTAAGAAACACTTTGTTGGAAAGCAGTATTAGATGAGAGTGAACTTAGTCAGTTGGCAGATCACTTCTCATGACTGTTGCCTCATAAATTGATTTGTATAAACTGATTTTGATTCCGAGGTGTTAAACAGAAACTTTTTTTCCAATGCCAGACCATACTGTAGGGTTCTTCTGATTTAGAGGAAAGACTCCAAGTAGAGACTGTGAGAGATAAGAGAAAGTTTTATGGTGTTGTCTTAGTAGTTCCACCAGCCAGAATTCTCAAAATAAGCTGGCTTTGTGAGATGATGTTCAAACAGAATGAGGGAGAACCTGAAGAAAACAAGCGAGACCTGTTTTGTTAAGAAAAAGACACACCTAGCAGGGAAAAAAAAAAAAAAACAACCCCCAAACCAACAAACTCGAGCCAATCCCACTGGCTCACTACAAACCATAAAGAGCAGCTTCATTTCCTTCTACAGCCTGAGCTGGGTTGGGGATTGATACCGGCTGATGTTTCTAGCACAGCTCCAGATCCAAGGTGCACATTCACGGCAGATTTGCAGTTGTTGAATACCAATGAAATGGTGAATGAAGATTTTGTGTATTTATCCGAGATATCTCTATGCTATCACAAAGGTACAATTTGAGAAGGAGAACAATTTTAAATGACAAGGTAGTTAGCTTATCCTTGAGTAAAGAAGATTCTCTCATTCTATCCCTATGTTCATAGTCACTGAAGTAGAAGTATAACCTAAAATATTCCTTACGTCTCTGTAGGTTTCTTTAAGTAAGACAATTTTTTAGCACGAGGCAACACAAGCTTTGGAAATGAAGTCAGCTTTAGCTATTAGCTAGTGGGGCCTGATGGGACAAGATTCATAATTTCAGAGTTCTATTTATTTCTCCTGAAAAATGATGCCACCAGGTACTGCACCTGGCTCCTCGCATTTTGATAAACTGCTTAGCATTGCACGTTTAGGCAGAAATATTACAGTCTCTGTCAGTAGGAAAATGGGAGGAGGCATGCAAGATGTTCAACTAACAGCGTCTTCTATGTGAAACCTCAGTATCTTCAGAGTGCAGTGCATTTGTTGTATCAAAAATACACATTTAAGCAGGTGATCTTTCTGGGCTTCAATTCAAAAAAGCTTCTTCAAGTAAATTAGTAGGGTTTTCCGCAAATATAATTTAAGACAAGAGAGATGTAAAGTTATCCCTACCGGAGCCTTGAAATTAATTTTCATTTCCATTTTGGCAAAGACCACTCTCCTTTTGCTAGGAGATGAAGCTTGGTACATGAAGATAGCTTATTTCACATGCACATCTGTGCAGGGAGGCAAGCGATTCTTTGGTTCAGGTGGATAAATTGCCAGCTTTCATATGACAGATAGTTTAATGCATAGTGAAACAACTACTGTGGCTATTCACTGCTGTTAAATGTAACGGCAAAAACCGTCTATGACAGAAAAGCAGTAAAGAAATACACCACAGTGTGGGCAGATGTCCATAGTCCATTAGAAAGAAATCTGTGTCGTTTTAGATTTAAGCAAACAACTGTATTCACATGATTTACTGTAATTTATCCGATTCTTCACAAGTTCTATCTTAATAATGCTCCTATAACAACAGATGCATATGTATTCTTTCTCATGCTTTAAGAGTCCATTTAACTTTTGAATGAAGGAAAGACACTTAGAGGAGCAGTCGCTGATGACAGACTATTGTTAAAAAGCCATCAGATATTCAGATCCATCTGGTGCTATCCTGGGAGCAATGTGTTACAAACTAATGAAATTACTGCAGAGGTAGGAAAAGCAGTAAAGACTATTTTAAAAGAATAGCCACTTGTTTTATAGATAGAAGAATTACATTGGTTTATGTCACACAAACCACTTTTTAAAAATATCACTTTGGCAAAATGATCTTTATTTCAAAATGCTTCAGTCATATCCAGATGCTTATTAGTAATTATGTCCACTTGCCATAAATAATGATTACATAAAAATATCTGTTACACAATGCTTAGACATTTCTGAAAAGTGAGAACAAGCCTGAAATATGTTTTCACATTTCTGAAATGTAAGCCAATAATAAATCTGGAGCTAGTCATATTATTAGGACAATGAGGACATTAAAAATATTCAGAATGGTTTCACTTATTTATTCATCCTATAAGCGGTCAAATACCACAATTTAAGTAATTCCTTGCTCCTTCAAGCGCAGCATTAAATAAAGAAATCACAGTTGTTATGAGTCCGTTTTGTTTCAATGTCTTTGCTGTTGACAGACAGGAGCATGAATTCGACAGTTCTTATAAATCACTTGGAAAGCATTTTTCTAGCTCCAAGTTTTCCCCATCATAAGCACTTATTCTTCTCGGTAAGGAGAAGCAATCCCAAAGAAAACAGCAGAATGTGAACCTAGCCACGTAAAGCTTTGTTTTCACTGCGTTTGTTTGAATGGTTTATATTTAATTGATGAATCTCAGTGTTTGTGTCTGAATGACTTTCAGTTCCCCGGTGTCTCCACCAGCGCAGTGCAGACACAACCCACAGGTGGGCTTCCTCCCACTGCTATGCTGATGTCGCTTCCCTCTTCATCTTAAATGACCACCTGAGATGAACGTGATAGACTGTTTTATCTGGGAGTTTACGCAGTCTTTGGCCTTTTGAGGCAGACTGACAGTTTCCTCTGTATACACCACATACAATTCACAAAGAGCAAGTTTGAAGCCTAATTCTTATATATTTAGGGTTTTTTGTGCACTGAGTAAGGACAAGTTCATACCTGAGCTCTGTAAAAAAAACCCTCTAAACATGAAATACATACTATAAAAGTGAGAGGGCACAGGTGTTAGCTGCCCAGACATATGGCTGGTAAAAAATAAGAATGCATTAACACATTTTATATGTTACTACTCTTTTTAAAGATGGTCCTACTGAAGTACATGCAAGGGCATTTGTGTTAGTTACTGAGAGACGTACGGCTGGTAAAAAACCATTAATGCATTAAGAGATTTTCTATCCAATTTCACTCTTTTTAGAAGTGGTCTTATATGAGAAAACATGGTATTTCCTTTAGTCTTTTCAGAGCAGTGATCGGAGGGAAAGGAGATTCATTAATACACACATTAGCATTAACGGGCAGGAAACACAATCATTAGTGTCATGGCTCAGGTGTTTTGTGAATGCAGCTGTAGGATCAAATCATATCACACTAATGTAAACGGCAATGAAGCTCTCCACTGGATTTTCCTATTATTTGAATGTTGAACCTGTTTTGTCACAGCTCCGTGAAGGACACTGACAATAGTAAACTAACCTTCATTATCATCACCTTCCCTTGTTTTGTTAAAAAAAGTCCATAATCAAGCTGTCATAGTCTATTTTCTGCAGAATATCCTTCCTGGTGCTGGTAGAGTAGATAGATACTTTACAAGACAGAGCTGTGAAAAAGGCATTGGACAGAAGTAAAACTACTTGGGATTTTCTAGTAGAGCTGCAGGTAACGATTCAATAGTGACTCCAGAAGGCAGAGATGAATACATTTCATCCTTATTAGTAAGATAACATTCTTTAGACAGAATGATAAAAAAATGTCCTTAAATGACTTCAGAGTGAACTCTGGTTTGGGCTTAGAAGGGTGTTGAGTATTTCTGGCTTGGTATACTTTGTTTCTGTACTTGCTTTTACTCGCTATTTAACTACATGCTCTTTAATGCAGTCAAACTAATAAATGGAATCACACTATTTATGACGATGACATTAAGTGTGTATGTTTTGTTCTACAATAAAGCTTGGAGAAAAAACAACTAAAAAAGACCCACAGAAACAGACACCTCTATTTGGAGTCAATGATACCGTATTTTTATTGTAGTCTGATGGAAACAAAGTTTAGAGCTACAGACCTTCCATTTAGGAAAGCAGGCTTTCCCTGCAAAGCAAGCCTTAGCCCCCAGCATGGTTCCCAGGCATGCTGGTTCTGTTCATATTTCAGCTGGTTCATCTACAGGATGCTCCAGAAGGGAGGCTTCCTCTGCACCCTGCTCAGGTCTGGTGAGGCTTCTCTGGCACCAGATCAAAGCACTGTACAATCATCAACTCTTGGGTCTGAAGTTACCATATTTAGTGTGTTAGCTTTCTAGGGCATAGCTGAGCTGAACCAATGGCCCTTGCAGTCACCTGTTCAGCTCCGACACAGAAGCTGGGATTTTTGAGATAAAAGGTCTGTTCTGCAATTAAAATCTCTTTTCACTAGTCCAAAACTCCAGATACTCTTGGTGGTGGTACCAATCAGAATTGGTACTAAACTTCCTTCCAGCATTTTAAAAAAAAAATTTGTTAAATTTCTCTTGGTATAGTGTGAAAACTCATATCAAAGTGCCTGAGCACCCTTGAAGTTTAAATGACCTCATTTACACATCTTGTTCTGATAGAATTATATATTATCATTCTGCCCCATGGGGAGAAAGCAGAACACAATTTTGTCACTTGCATACATAAAATTAGCATACCAAAGGTTTACTCACAACGTGAAAACAGTCTTCTGTGGTTTTAGGCCCTTCTGTTGAATGCAAAGTGTCTTAATAAACGGCTACCTGTACCAAATCATTTACATGGTGCTCAATCTATCATTTAAAATTCTTGAGATACAATACCATATGCTGTCTTGTGTGACTACAGTGGCATATGTTACAGTAAAGTTACCAAACCTAAAAATTCAGAATTCCCTATAGCATCCAAGAAAAAATTCAGACGCAGATAGAATGACTGAGAGCTGCTGAAATTCAGAAGTAGTAATTTTTCATGACTACTCACTGGACGTCTGGACTGGAAAAAGTCTTTGCTGAGCTGAACCAAAATTTAACACAGCTCAAAGAAATATAATTTTGCAGAAATTTGACAAGAAGCATCCAAACAAGATGGAACTCAACTGCTGCGTAACTCCCATCAGAAGATAAAAAACACTAGAATGCCCTTTTCAAGTCAGACCATTTTATCTTCTACCATACTTCTGCCTGGGATCAACAACAGCTTAAGGAGCATAAGACACATGACATTCCCCATATGTACTTTACTTTCAGCCCTGCCTGGCTCCAGAGCTGCCTGCAATGGCAGCACTGTCTACATACTCAGTAAGTCTCCCCTTCCTCCCCTTGCACACTTAGATGCTCTCCATGCAGAATTTTCTTCACCTAGAAATTTAAAACAATTTCTTTAAGCAGTTATTCTACACTGCATTGAACTTTATCATAATGGTTCAGAATGAACCCAGATGTGACTGACTTTTTCATTCGTAACTCTCCTGGGTTTCTTATTTTCCAAGCAAAATAACATCCCTCAGGAATGTTTTTTTAGGATTTGTTTTATGAAAGCTTGGAAGGAAAAATAGCACAGAAAGTTTCAGTCTTACATGATTGATGAAAACTTCAGAATGGGTCAGCCATATTCTTGAAAGTCTAAACACTGCAAAGAAAAAGAGTGCTTCAACTGAGAACCACTTCTCCTGCAAAAATTTGTTGCCAGAGGTAACTTTGTTTTCTAAAATAAGTTGAGGTAGCCTCAAGCTGTCTGCACCCAATATTTGCTCACATGACCTTACGTGATCATTATACACCTGGAAGTCAATGGATCACATCAATCGCACATCCAACAAATCCCTCTCTGGTTCTGATCTTGGGGTTATTTCTCCCCAGAAGAGCCTGACTTGCCCTGGAAGAGCAACCTGTCATTCCATCTGCCCTGCTTCTCAGAAAGGGAGATTAGTGGAGTTGCTCTCAGTGCTTCACACTGAATCTCTTCCCAAACAATTAAGTTCTCTCTAGGCCAGAATCACACAGCTACAGTGACCCAACAGCCAAACAGTTATGGCATTCCCCGGGAGAGGAATACATACAAATTCCATTCCCTGTTCTGCTGAATACTTGATGCAATATATAAAACATTCAGTGTGGTAAGGACAGAAGTGTCTAGTTTTTAATCCCAGTGAGGCTTAGAATCAAGGTAAGAACTGCTCTGCTCAAGGCTGTGGAGACTAAAATACTTCCCAGCATGCAAGGAAGCAAAACTTCATATAAGAAATCCTAGAGAGTCAATGACATCATCAATATTAATAAAGATTATACAAGGGAGGCTTATGTGCTTGGTAGTCTAGAATTAAGGCCATCAAAAACCTGACAGACACCCTAGCATCACCGATGGGCAATCTTCTCTGACAACCGTCAGCCCAGAGAACTACATCATCAGTGCTATGAACAAAAGTGTTTGCACACTGCCCAGGCGGGAACAAGAACAAACATTAACACAGAAGTGCTGCAGAAGAGGAAGATAAGAAGCATTCTAAGAAATCTTTTGAACACATAGTGGTAAGAAATAGTAAGAGCATTAACTCTAACACAAACCACTTGATATCAGCCTTTGCGGGTTTTGAAGAAAGTTACATTAACAGAGGCAAAGCAGTAAAGAAAAACCACACTAGAGCAATGCCTGAAACTTGCCATCAAACAGCTCTTGAGAGAGGGCTAAGAAATGGTCTGCATTTCCTTAGTATCTCCGAGGAAGTCTAGAGAAGTTTCCAGTTCAGATACAGAGCCATTTATCAGTGCTGTCTGCTGGGGAAATCCTTGATCTCAAAACAGCTTTCATTTCAGCCAGTGATTGCTGCAATAATGCTCCAGCGTACTGAATAAAATGCTTTCTCCAAGCTTTTTTCCACACTCTAATCATTATGGAAGATTCCATTAGTTCCTTCTGGACAGAGACTGCTATTCAAATGACAATAATGTTGAAAAAAAGACTGAAGACTTCACAACTAGGTACAATGTTTTATATTATTGAAGATTAGATAGATGTATAAAAATGATTATTCACTTTCATTGCTCTTATCAATAAATTCATGACCATCTGGACCAAAAAACCCCCTATCCTTAGAATGAGAAGATATTGGTGAATTTTCAAGGTTGTTTTTGTTAGACTTTTAGCCCGCCTTCTTTAGAAAGAGTGGTACATTATCTGTTAATCTGCCTGCACTTCCTAACAATATCTGAATATGTCAATACATTTCAGGTAGCTACATTAGAGAAGTAAGACTCTTAACGACTCTAAAGTTCTAAAAGTTTCTCAAAAATTGGAGGCTACACAGAAAAAACAGGCAGATTGAAACACCCAACTCATCAAAAGGCTGTAACGTACACTCAGGAGTAATCTGAGCTGTTGTACCTGCTCTCTTACTAATGGTCCTGTGAAACTGGCTGCCCAGTCAGAGGACGCAGCTTAGAACCAGCTGGACTGCACACCACCTCACGTAGTCAGTGTATATGGAGCAAAAATTATCAAGGCATGGGAAAAGCTGGATGCCTCTCTGCTGAAGAGAGGGAGTAGAGGGCACAAGCCACAGCTCATAATTAACCAACTGTCTCTATTTCCTATTATTTCAGTATTTTCTTCATGCCTTATTTTCCCCAGTAACTAGTAGCACAGACGTTAAAATAGCGAAGAAACATTTTAAGCTAAACTGACCTTATACTAATTAAAATAATTTTATTAATGCACAGACTTGGGGGAAAAACCTGTATTTTTATGTAATAAATATTGGAGAAAAATCCACAGACCTATCATAAATATAACTTCAATATTAACAACACCCTTAAGTGACAGATAGCACTCAAGCTATAGGTGGAATGTCCATTTGAAGGAGAGCGGTTCGCATACATTCTTAAACAATGTGGCTTACTTCACAACAGCAATTCCAAGATTAGATGACCATGAGAATTTTCAGAGGTGGTCTTTATTTGTTGCAGTAAACCGTTTCTTAGAAATATCAGTTACTCACAGCATTTAATATACGTTCTCTCTCAAAGTATAACCCTCAGAGACAAGTATTTATATTTTTATACCTGGAAGTTACTCACTGACAGACCCATTTCTCTTGCAATCAGAACTGTGCTCTTACTGTTCTTGAGAAGCATTATCAAATACTTGTGTTAAAAACTGCCCCACTAGCAACTTCATTCTTCCCCAGGTTTTGCCATTCCCTAGTGTTAGCTCAAGATCTCCAGAGGAGTTCCAGATGCTCTGGAGTGGGAAGGCTGATGTTTTTGCTTTATGGGTAATTGTTATTTAAGTCAAGTAACACCCTAAGGAAAGATTTGAGATGTTTCTTTTTAAGCAGCACAGCCTCTGCTTGCATCACTTTTGAGTTATACTCCACAATCCAGGAAAGATGGAATTATACAGCAATCCATGCTTTGTCCTGTGTTTATTGAACTTCTGAGGAATTAGTATTTTCCATAGGGTAAATGAAGTTATGCATATAATCCACATCTCTCTCCTGTTATTCTTTCAGAGAGGCACCAGAGTGCTGTGTAGATGTGTCTTTAGAATTTGTTAAAAGGTGAAACTGTGTGGCTTATTTTTCTATCCATGAAATAAGAGAATGTGTTCATTTGGAAAAAAAAAAAAAAAGAAACCAACCACAACTTAATTTCCATGAAAACAGACTTCACAGCTTAGAGCTTTGGCATTTTATCAGCGAATGACATTCTTATATGTGAAAGGAAAACCAACTCTTGAAAGCACATGCATTGAATTAAAATGATTTATCAAAGGAACCATCTACTTCCCTAGCAGGATGTGAAACAGGAATTTGTCTTTGGACGCAAGAGATGGAGTCTGACCATCTCATCTAGCAGTTGCTCCTGCTATGGAAAAGCCAAGTTTAATTTTTTAAATTCTGAGTTACAGAATTAATTTATATGTCAAAATGTGTTGCTGAGATTGTGACAACAAATGAAAATATATAAATAGAAAAAGAGAAGCAAAGTAATACAAGCTATCCCTGAAACAGCAGTGAGATAACTGTGGTCCCATCAATTCAACACCATCACCTCCTCACAAATACAAGCCTTACACTACCTTTGCCAGCTCAGAGAGATCATTCTTCTCTTTTGAAGATTGAAGCGAAGGAAAAGGTTGGTCTGGCAGTGACAGTGCTGGCCAGACTGCCAGGAAAAGTAATTTAACTTTTTTTAAAAGTCATTAAATTTTTGTGTGTCTCTTCACTACAAGTTGTGCCCAATCTTTTTCTGCATGTTTTGTGCAATAAGAACCATCTAATAACGAATCTTTGGAAACTGCATAACTTGACAGAGCTCAGATACCAGGAAGAGCTGCTACAATAAAACAAATACTAAGTAATCATTTTCCTTTGCCTTTAATCAGAAAGGTTGGGTTCTGTATTAAATATGCAGCCAAATAGAAAATCTATTCTCAATTACAGATCAAATCTTGTAAGAGGTTATTAATATGCATATGATATTGTTATAGTAATATTTTGGGGCATAAATAATAGAAAAGCAATAATTCAGTGTATGCTGAAATTATGAAACTACCATTTAAAATCCTCTTGAAAGGCACTACAAGGTTTCGACAGGAGTCTTTCTGCCTGTACACATGACCAGGACCATGTTGTCAGGTCAAGAGGTCAGCTACAGCAGTTCTGCTGATGCAGGATGTTGCCAAACAGTTCATCTAAATGTGCTTTGTTCTGTCTAAGTAGACTGAAAGCGTTAGCATTTTTACCTCTTTCTGTAAGAGCTGACCTAGAGTTTAAAGCAGCTCTGCAGCTGGAACATGCAGCTCTTTTTGGACCCCAGTCCAGGTGTCCAAACTGAGGTACAGCACTCAGTACCTCCCTGGAAAGGATTTTCAGAGCAAGAGCTGGATTAACTTGAGAGAAAACAGGCAACAGTAAGTACACAGCAGTAGGCTCCCTGGTCTTGCTCCCTCCCTCCATGTCTTCCCGTTCTCTATTATTCACAAAGCTGCACTCAAGGAATGGGGTACTGAAGTGTACTTTTTTCTGACTGAATTCCCCATCTACACTTTCTCAAACAGAATAATAGCAGTTTCATTACAGAGTAACCTCTTTAGCCAAAAAACTCTGCTTCCCTAGCAGGATGTGAAACTACAGGATTAGTGAACCTACCATACCAACACATTTTTAAAGACATCCAGTGAAGTATCCGAGTTTAAAATGAATTGACTTAGATATCATGTAAGCAAGGCAACAGTGTCAAGAAATAGATAAAATCATGTGTGATCCTTAACATCTGAAGTCAGGGGGTTTTGTTTAAAACAATCATATTTAAAACAGACAGTTCAAAACACAAAGCAATGCCACAATATGAAGCGCTAAGATGTTTCTGGTGATCTAGAACAAGCAGCCACAGAGTAAAGCCCACATCATTAGTATGATAATTGTACTTAGTCTGTATTATCCTCCAGCCACTCTAGGAAGGGCAAAATGCAGGCAATACCAAAACTGCAACTAAAGTAATCTCTATGCTTCAATTAAGTAACTTTTTGAAAATAAACCTTTCCTTGGGAAGGCTACTCAGCTGATCCTTTGCGCAAGAAAAAGGGGAAGCTTATAAGGGTGGAGCCTTTACACCAGCTCTGGCATTAACCCTACCCTAGTCAAACCCAGGACGTTATCTCATACGTGCGAAGGCAAGATTTGGTTTGAACGTATGCATGATAATGAACGGAGAATGTTCTTTCCCTGGATGCGCCAAGGCTTTCTACTTCCTCAGGCCACAGACATGGATCTGCTTTGGATGTAGCATACACAAGGAAACAAGTTACCAGCATGCTGTCAGTACCACTTATACACAGAGATTTCAAAGCTATATAAAGAGGAACTAAACATTATTTAGGATAAATGCACAGTGGAATCTGATTTAATAATGCATCAGTACTTTAACAGGTCAGGATTACCTACTTATACTCAAGATAACCTAAAAAAAATTCAATCTAGGAGGATTTTTACCTTAATGAGGGAAATCAACAAGTAACAACCAAACCAAGTAACTAACAGGAGACATTTATATAGTAAATATGCAAATAAAAAAGCAAGTATGGCTTGTAAGTAATGGTTAAAGGTAGAGCTTTTACCTATCCTGGCAAATACAGGTAAAAGATGGTTTTGAAGATGTTTCTTAACACAACGTTCCATTTTACAACCTTCCAGCAAGATACTACAATTAAAGATTAGAGTGCTTTGTTTAATGCTTTTGGGGAAAATGAGGTCCTATCAAAGACCAAGGACAACTTTGTCCTAGATGTGAATATGTTATCGCTTGTGTCCTCAGGATAATTCAGCATTTGCTATTTATGGAAAAGTAGGAGGGAGAAGAGAGTTCTGAGCTGTCCCAAGCCAATGAAAAAAAAAAAATCCTTGCTCAGTGGATGATTAAAGCATTGCCCTTTTGTGCTGTTCAGTAACATACTAAGTTGTTTCCAGGGAAGCGAAGAGGTGTTGAAGTTTGACAATTTTATAAGTAGGTTTGTAAGTAAAGGTCGACACAAGGCTAATCAGTACTTAAATATTTTAATCTCTTCAGTGAAACTGAAAACAAAGGGAGGATTTTTACCTTCTATAAAATACTCAGTAAAAGCTGATAAACAAATCCAAAGAAGTTGAGTTTACAAACTGCTACAGATGTGATAATTTAAGTGAGAGAGTACAAATGGCTTTTTTTCTCACTCTAATCAAGTATTTTGGTGGTCATACCAGGAGACCCAAATCACAGCCCAAACACCACATTCACAGCCTCTATTTGTGTGACTCCTGAGGCATTCAAATGCAAAAGTAAGAACTAATTTGGTGAAAAGGTTGTTTTGCTGACAGATTTCTATCTCTAGCCCTGATGCAGCTGCATTTTGAGTAGAAATTGCCATGCCTTGCTCTGCTTACTCCGAGAGTCCCTCCACAACATTCCCACATTAACCCTGAAATGCTACAGGGTGCTGATGCGGCCCCTCACAGCAGCGCCTAAAAGGTCTCGCGGCACAACTATTGCTTCCTTTGGCCACAAAAATCATCTAAAGGACTGGCTTAAATAATACGCCCAACTTTTAAACAACTCAGCTATCACAAAATCTTTTCTCCCCATAAGACTGAATTCCTGTATCCTGAAACAGCTTCCTGGCATAAGACCTCACCAATGCTTGGTAGCAGGATGGAGGTTTCTTATTCTCTGCAGCTTGAAAATCTAATACCGTAGTTGTAAAAATATGTGGATAGCAGTTTTTCCCAGTTGATAAGATAAACCATAATGTTCCTCTAAGCTTCTGACTTCAAGTCCATCTGCAAATACCAAAATATCAATCATGGGGCAAGGGGAGATGTTGGGCTTTTTTTGGTTGTTTGATTGGTTGGTTTTTTCAAGTAACAAGAGATCAAATGTAGGTTCAATCTGGAAAGAAATACTTTCAGCTTCTCTTCCACTGAATGTTTCCCGGTGTTTTGTTTCTGAATTAATAAAGGCAAATGCTAAAAAAATAATTCAACTTTGTAGCTGTCTGAAATTTTAAATGTTCTTATCTAAACTTCATATAGACAAGACAGACCCTATTCTTTTTTCCCCCCCTTCCTCAGGAAATTCTGATAGTATTTCTTCTTCCCTGCTCCTGCACGCAATTTTCATTTTTCTTAAGAAATGACTGAACTGATAAATATCCATAATTTAATATCTCTGTTCTTATATTAGAAACCTGTATGGTTTAAAACCAGCTCTGACAAGAACAAATATAACTAATTGTAAATGCATAGTTTCCACAACAGACGAGAAAACAATTTGTCACTGAATATTTACAGACCATGTTGTACCTCTTATTTCTTCCCAATGAGCACCGGTAGAATTCCGTAAGAAAATACAGTTTGGGTCCTCGTAAAAATTGAGGGATGGGTGGAGGAAACATATCCAAGTTATGGTCCGTTTTCCTTCCGCCCTGCTAGTCTGTTACACGCGGTTATTCATAATCTCTCAGAACTGATCTGTTCCTGCCATCCTGACAGTAAACTTACAGAGAACATAGATGTCTTCTCTTACTGTTTATTAAAAACTCCACCTTGAATTTTTTCTTCTGCAGTATAAACCTCTTCGATTTCAATGCCTTTCTGTTTCTTCTATCTGCAAGTTGTGACATTAATAATGATTTGATTCTGCATCCTGTTTCCCCTAAAATTCTGATGTAGCTGCAAATGAAGGAAAGCGGGTAGGAGGAGGGGTGTCTTTCTTATCCCTTACAAATAAAGAACTATTCCTGTAACTCAATCAGCAAAGGATAATGTTTGCTAAGGTTGGAAGCGTATTGCACAGTGTTTCTGCAAGCAATATTGCACCCTCTTCTCATTCATCTCATGTTCAGACAAATCCAGACAAGGGCTGGCTGGGCTAAAGCCCTTTTCTAGGATGCAATGGACATCCTGAATAGTCTTGCCTTTTAAAAAAGTGATTTAAAACAGCCATAGCAATATTTTTAAAAAGTCAAACAATTCTTGGCTTTTATTTTCCATCCTTAAACTTGATTATAATTATCCGGCTTGTCATCACCACTGTTTTTGGATTGAGATGCAGACTGGAAACTTTTGCTTCAGAGTACCTACTCCTTCTGAATTATAAGCAGTTACAGTAGATATTCTGAGCCAGTGCCAGAGAAAATACTGCAGTATTAGATTTCTGTAGCAATCAATGGCAAAGCACTGGCAGAATCTATCTGAAGGTAGTTTTCTTACCTAGCATAATAATTAAAGCTGTATTTTTAAAGCACTAACACTGGACAACACTTTCTGGAACTATAAAATGACTGCAATCAGTACACCTAATTAACCCTCTTCAATTTCCCCAAAGAATTTTTCATGTTGTTTTTTTGCTCCATCTTTGTTCTCATTAAGCGTTGTCTTGACCTTTCAGTCTGTAAAAAATCAACAAAAGGCATTTCCTTTTTTATTAAAGGATTGATTGCAGGAGGCCTGGGACCACAATGAAAACACAAGGAGCAATAATCTATGTTCAAAACACATCAAGTGTGTTAGACAGCCAATGACACTTGCCCCAATAGTAATAGTACATACCTGTTTTTCAGAGGCAAAGCAAAAGGAACATTAATAAAACAAAGGATGCTATAAACCAAAGAAATACATGCACTGTGAGTGGAATTTTTCAATAATTCTATTTAGAGATGAACATACAGCTGGAAGAAACTATAAAAATAAAGATTATAGGTAGCTCTTATAGTCCTACTTGAGAAGGCGGGCAAAAAAGTTTCAATAGAACTATGGACACCAATATACCTAAAGCTGAATCTATTTCAAAGCAACAGCACCTCACCTCTAGAGGCACACCACTCTTCACAATGGTTTACGGCAACCTCATCTGACAGGATGTTAGCTGATCAGCTGAGTAGATCCTGATAGTATAGATGAATGAGCATAAAAAACCCAACAACAAAATTTGAAACTGCGAGTTTACTGCTGACACAAAGTTAGTCCTTCTTGATCTTTTAAATATTTATTTATGCAGAGACCCAAAAATGACCCATTAGAAACATGATTTGATTTTCAACTTTTTATAATACACTCTCATCCCTGTTACTTCAACTGGTCTGCACACTATTTATCACGCTTATCTGAAAGACACCAAACCAATTTAATTACTACAACAGGTTGTGACCAGCTTCTGCTGAGGGGCAGAGCATTTGAACAGCATGGCATTAGGCCATGGTTCTATTTGATATTGTTGTACTTTTATTTCTGAAGGTCTAACATATCATGCACTTGTCTCTAATCATAAATAAAATGAAAAGGAAGGAAGTGGTCCGTAATGTAACTATCCTTAGTTTACTTCTCATTAATTTACCTTATTGGTTGTGGCACGCACTTTTTCGACACAGGGAACATTTAATAGCCCCGTTTCTTTTACCATCATCTATACACAAGCCTGTCGATCAATGACAATTATTACTTAATGAACATCTAATGATGGGTAAGCCCAGGGAGAAGGGAACAAATAAATCACTCATAGTCTTGACTGCAAGCTAGCACTGTCTCCTGCCAAAGTGATGTGTTGTGCAGGTTTGTGTAGGCAACACCTTCAGGAGTAATCAGCACGATCAGGTGCTTCAAAGTCCTGGAAATATTCAATGACCTCAGGTATATTCAACTTCAAAAGGAGAAGCAAAAAGAAGAGTTTTCACCATAATTGAAACTCTCATCTGAGTAGTTCTTCTAAAAAAAGCTCACAGAGCTGTTTGTTTCTTCAGGGTTTTTCTAAACTGTTTTTTTCTTCTTAGATATGAGCAAAGTTGCACACTTATTCCAGTCTAAATAATAAAAAAACCTTTCCAGATGCTTTAGTGTGCAATCCACAGCAACTAAGTGCTATTTTAACACTGCTTGACATTCATGAAACATTCACAGCCCAAGGACCTAGAGTGATGTATTCACAAATCTAGACAGCAAGGAGTCACCACGAGGTACGTCAGATCTATATCATGCCAGTAAAACAGGTTTTACCTTCTACAAAACTGATGCAAGTATTTGCTTTTGTGATGTTCATTCAGCTCTGAAGTGAAATGGTCAAATATTTTGTATCCTAGTAGTAATAACCAAAAGTTCTTGGTCTGGCTGCCACATCAATTTCTTGTTTTTCTGTTACTTAGACAACAGGACAAAAGTTAAAATCATTGAGAAAGGAAAGTAGATCAGACTTTTCCTGGAACAAAACTAGAATTAGATGTGTGCAGAAGCATACTGCGGTAAATTCTACAGATTTCTCCCTTTTTTTTTTATTTTGAGGTAATAAGACACCAAATATCCTGTTTCTTAGTCTGACGTTTTGGCTTTTCTAAATAGCAGCATTGCAACAATATTTAAATTAAGTTATTTAGAACTTCAAAATCAAAATATGTTGTCATCACAGGATGGCATGGAAACAGGCTATCACCCTTGGAAAAAATCCAAATGAAAAATTTCTTGAAAGTATTTCACATTAAAAATAAACCCTTTCCAAAGTAGACACCTATAGTTTAGCACCAGGTTTCTTTCCAGGGGAAGATCATTCTACAAGACAATTTCTGTGCTGTTCTGAAGTCTTGTATGAACAATCCTTGACTGACAAAAGGGCCTTTCTAAAAATGCATAAGGATGCTTAGTTTTAACATGCAATTAACTTTGTAGAGAGTAATTGCAGAAGAGTGTAAAGTTCATAGAAACTCCCTATGCAAATTTAAACAAGACTACTCAAGTAAAATAGGCAGAGAAAGAGTTACTTCCTCAGGTAAGGAAGACTTATTTTCTGTGTTATGAAATCGTCTATTTACTTTCAAACTTGAAAGAAATATTTATACAAAAAGTAAGAGAACGTTTTGATTATCCAAACTTTACTTCTAATCCAATGTACCATTTGCCAAGCATAAAGGACTGTTAGACATTCAAATAGCAGGTTATCTGTAAAGCACTGAGGAAAACCACTGCGTGTTTTCAAACATATCATTAAAGGAATGGCTTCTCTGGAGGGAAAAAAAAAAAAAAAGATAAAAACCCCCACAGATTTCAAAAGCTTTTCTGTATTTAAAAAAAGTAAGGAGGGAAAAAAAGAAAGAAAAAGAGCTGTTTCAAGCCAAAGCAGGTAAATGTTCTAGGGCAGCATGGTGTTGGAAAAGAATTTAAATACTTAATTGTAATTCCTATCACCAGAAAACACATAATCATTCTTATCTCCAAAAATACCTTGTCAAACATGAAAAAAGCTTGTTGCTGAAACAGGCTGTATCTGGGTAAGAATCATAAGCAGAAACATACTTTAATTACCTTTTCCAATATCTTCAACTAAAATTTTAATGAGAACAGCTCCTGATACTGTATTTATTCCTTTCTATTTCACATGGGTTTGGAGTTTGTTTATTGTTTTGGGTCAGGCAGGTAAAGATAATCACTAAAGGCAAACTAATCATCAAACGCTATCAGAACAACCCAGGAGAGTTGAAAAGCTGAGGGGCTCCCTTTTTGAATGTCATTTCCAGCTTGTACCAAGAAATGCAAAGAAAGCCTTTTTTTTAATTCAGTGTTACACAGCCAGAAATTCTGAACCACGGCACGGGCATTTCATAACTAACGTGCTGGCTTCGGAAATGATGATCGCCAATGGAAAAAGGTGGTTTTTCCATCGTTACAGTATTGACTACATCACCTTTGATGACACCCAACAACAAAATTTAAACAGTGTTTGACAGATGGTATTTACTATCTTTTTTTTTTCCTAAAAAAAGGAAAATAGTTATAAGCACAAGTACACAAACCTTACCCATGCTACTGCAGAGAAGCAAGGAAAGCACTCCACATTTACCTTACGTTGTGAATGAGTTCTTGAGACAGTGTCAACTGCAAATGCTCAAGTTAAAAACAGAAAATATGTACTTATCATTTAAGAACCAGGATGGCATATTACTCACTTATTTCAAACACAATAAGTAATAACTTGATTTCCTTTTGTTCTCTAAGTGAGTAAAGCCAAACCATCATTCAGGACAAAGAAAGGTGAATGAATGCTCCCAGTCCAATGTAGAAACATGCAAGGAGACTTCTGACTAAGAGAAAGAATACCAGTTATCAAAACTTGGAAGGAAATCCTCAAAAGAATAGACAAAAAAAAAAAAAACCCGCTCGCAGATCTGACGGCCGATTCGGACATCGATAGGCTGGCTGTCTCTGAACACAGCAGGTGCCCGCTGACATTAATCTATGTAATTGTCCCTCAGCAATAAGCACACGCTGCCGAGATGTAGTTGTTTAAGACATAAGGATAGCATTAAAAGTCGTTGTTTCTCATTTGTTTGAAGCCAGCAGAACAACGTAGTGCCTCTCAGCAAAACTCACTTTTCTCTTGGCAGATTCTGATACTCTTTACTCCTCACAAGGAGTGGGAGATTTTTCCGCAAATAGCCCAGACGATCTTCACAGTATTATTAGCAGAGCCCTCCTCTGACAGGCACAGTAGCAGGGTGACCAGAAAGACTGCCCTTTACTAGAACCAAAATTATCTAAGGCTCATAATATCTTTGTTTTCTGAGACACCCCTTTTTAAAAAATATCTGATGCTATTATGCTGGGATGAAGAAAAATTTTGATGACGGACAAAATAAAATTAGGACACTTTAGTACCTTTGAAAGGCAGTCTTGGAGGAACCCAAAATTTACCTATTAATGAAACATCTTATATGAAATGTATAGCTCTTTGATAGCTTTTAAAGAAACATATCTGGGTACTGTAAAATACCATTTATCATATTTATTCCATTCATATTTTTTTCAGAGGGGTGGGGGGGTCCTTACATAAATATTTTTGAGATTGTATAAACAAGTCATATGATTTTTATATTTTCGTCTTCTGAGACTTTCCTGGGTTTACAAAAGACAGTATACCAAAAAACCTAAATCTTTAAATAGTCAAGGGCAAAGAAGGTAGGCTATGTATTACCACAGCTGATTCAAATCACGGCAGGGCGCTAAAAATGCCAGCCCGACACATACACAACATGGCTCTCTACTACATAAATCCTTACCACTGCTACGTTCCCTTCCTATTGGATGTTTCAGGAGCATTAGCTGTAATTTGTCACTGTGCTACGTCAAGTAAGGAAGGGTTGCTCTTAAAATGCCACTTGGAGAGTAAACAGCAGCCTGCAGAGCAGGATCTGTTTATGTGACTTTTGGTACAATGAATAACACACTTAGAAAGATATATTGAATATGAAACATCAAAGTGTAGAAGTTGTGACTGCTGTTAAATATTCACTGCCATTTCTGCCAGCACTAGTATATGATGCTCATGTATTTCAGGCAAAGCCAATATAGGTCATTACTATACAGCCCACCTAAAACCTTCTGCACATAACCTGCTGTGTTCTCTTTTTTCTTCACCTTCTACTCATCTAATATTTCTGTCCACCACCTAAGAGTCACATCTCATCAAAAGCTGGCTGCATTTCACTAAGAGAAGTGATGCTTGCTGTATGCATGTGTATTCATCCATGTGTGCGTGGATAAACCCACACTGCAAGGTCTGAGATGGCTGAAGAAGAGAGTTCTGCACAGATGATGAGTTACATTAACTCAGCCTGCTCTCATGCATAAGGAAATCCTGAAACACTGAGTGTTAGGCTGCCTGTAACTGACACAAGAATGAAAATATTCAAGATACAAAAAACATTTTCCCTCTCAGAAAGCAAGAAATCACACAACGTATCTTCTAGTGTGTAGCCCAGGTACCCTGGGACATAGCTGGAGATATCTCTGGAACCACCAGAGTGGAAGAACTTCCTTTAATGATGCAGCAAAACTACAGCTGTACCACACCACAGACCATAATTAGCAGCAACTACAGCTACAGGAGACTTTACTGTAGATTGATACATACGTGAGGAAAAGCCATTTAATCCACAGAAACATAACAGCTCCACACACCTTTACACACCCCTCCTCACCTTCACAGGCCATTGCAGGTCCACACATCTGTGAGCAGAACTGAGAGCAGCCACCCCTACACCCACCTCAACTGCATTTAAAGAGGCACAGGGCTGGGCACACCCTCTGACCCAGGTTCCCTAATCACCTGGGGGGAGGATGCAGCCAGCTCTCCTTGCCATGTAGCTGATGACACTGTCATTCATGCCAAAAAAAACCCCCAAACCCCAAACAAAAAAACCCCCAGTGAGTTCCAGTCTGAAACTTGGTCCAAACTGGGGTCTTCTCCCAGAACTATGCTGGGATGCAGCTGAACCCTTTAGTCGGAGGTTGGGAGTGTTCCTGTACGCTAAAGTTCAGCTGTAGCCTGTTTATTTTTAAAGGTTTTTTAGTGCCTATAGCACAGCTGTGCGATTGTCCCTGAAGTGTTCTTTAATGTAAGTTATCCATGGATACAAAGGATGCCAGTATGCGGAATCCTAGCAGAGCTTTTTCAAACCGATGTTGCCAATTCAGTTGTTTACATTTGCTGTAAGATTCAATCTGCAGCTCAAGGGCAGCAATTTGTACGTTATACTAAGGTACTCAATTCACAAAGCTCATGGGACAATTATGTTGCTGATAGCAGAAAGCCAGGGGAAGAAAAATGAAGGATACGATGTAATAACAGAAGAAAGCATCTTAAACGTTATAAAATGCATAGTGTAATGTGTTGCTCAATAAAACAACAGCTCTGACTTCTCCTTGGTCGCTACCTCCGCTGAAGCAGGCTGCAAGCAGTTGCCGTCGTAGTCTGGGCAGCTCTGCAACACCAACAGGCCTTCCCTGCTAGGCTGGGAGGCTGCACAATACTTTTAAACTTATAAATTACATTAAAATACCTGTGGTGCACTGAAAGATTATTATTGGTAGGAAAATACCTAAATACTGCTAAAACTGAGGGTTACTGCCTTATCTGATTTAAATAGTGTTTTACAGGGCTTTACAGTGGATGAAAAGCAGAGGCAGATTTTGTTTAAAATTTAGTCGTGTCTACCTGCAAGAATTATTTTTAGTGAGTCATTTGGCAAAGACTAATTGAGCTAATGCACATTATGCAAGAGCAGAAAACCAAACACAATCTAATTTAAGATGTTTTGCTGTGTATATTGTAACTGAAAACATCTTAGACACTGATAATTCATTAATGGGATTTACATGTTCAGACTTTAGAGCCGTTGGTTAGCGCTCAACAAAGGGAACTGCAGCATGCAAATCCTCGGAGCAGCTACTTTGGCAGTGTTATTCTGCCAAGGCGTTTTCCACAAGATTAATTGCATGCCTGCCTTATTCCAAGCAACAAATAGAAACCCAGTCCCAGCCCCGCTGCAGCAAGAGAAAAGGCCCGTCAAACGTAAATGTATTTCACAGGTTAAATTCTAAGGTCTACGTGTACCACTGCTGCTTGCAGCCAGGTTTATTATTTTATTATACTTCCTATTGATTGCCATCATCACCCTATTGACTGGCTGTGTGCAGCGTATGAGACAGTTTGGAAGAATCAATAAAGCTGTGGGTACACTGTGGGGATCTTGGTGGGGAACAGGATGAACTGCCTAATGATGCCTACACAAATACTTTTGGTTTATTTTCCTCTTAGAAATAAATAAGTAACAGAAAAAAAAGCAGATCCAGGTGCCTCCTGAAAAGTTACTTATACCACCTGAGAAAGCTAAGTTTGACAAGTCATCATTTCACAAGGCAAAATAAGCAGTTAAGAACTTTACCTTGAAATAGGCTAATGGTTGCATAGAGCTTGGCATCCCGGTCATGAGGGCTGCAGAAAGCAGTGGGTGCTGTGGTCAGGGAAGGGAGCTCTTCTGCAAAAATACAACTCATCTTGGCAACCAGCCTGTGGGCAAATTGTTCTCCTGCGTGGATCATTACGAACCCTTTGATCCAGTGGACATATGGAACCATATGGACAGCGAGTATCAAAGAAAGGTTGAGATTGGAGGGACCTCTGGAGGTCATATTGCTCAGCACAGGGCCACCTAGAACCACTCGCCCAGGAGCAAGTCCAGACAGCTTTTTAATATCCCCAAGGATGAAGCCTCCAGAACCTCTTGGGGCAACCTGTGCCAGTGCCTGGTTACCCTCACAGGGAAAAAGCATTTCCTGATGATCTGATGGGAGTTCTTGTGTTTCAGTTTGAGCCTTTGCCTCTTAGGTTCTGTCATGGGGGACTAGCGAATGAATCCTCCTCTTTGCATCCTCCTTTTGACCATTCATTGACACATCGACAAGCTTCCCCACAGCCTGCTCTCCTCTAGGCTGAACAGTCCCACCTCTCTCAGCCTTTCCTCAGCTGACAGATACTCTAGTCTCAATCATCATCATGGTCCTTCACTGGATTGTCTCCAGTACGACCATGTCTCTCTTGTACTGGAGAGTCCAGAACTGGAGACAGTACTGCACGTGTGCCCTCATCAATGCTGAGTAGAGGGGAAGGATCACCTCCCTCCACCAGCTGGCAACAAATGTCACAGTATTGTTAAAATAAAGTCAGAATTAGCTTATGAAACCAGTGAGAGCTCCGAGATCACTTTTGCAGTATCAGCATATTCCATATTTACTCTCCATATTTTGCAATGTCTGTTCTACTACGACCTTATCTGGAATGGAGATTTCCTAAACTAGGAAAAAGGTTAACTGAAACACTGCTTTTCTGATAAAAGGTTTATGATGAAACTGCGAGTGTGCATTAGACTATACCCCATATTAATATTCCACAATGCTGTAGCTCACTCTTATGAAAGAAAGTTTAGTGTGAACAGAAGAGAAATCCAATTAAATAACTGTTGTAACAGTGCTTAATTAAGACAAGTCTTTTTTTTAACAGACAACTAAATATCTAAGCTTCAAGACTCAATTTTTCAAATATAAACCTGCAAAAAGTGATCTAATCATCAGTTAGTTTTCTGGATTTATCCTTCATAAACACAATGTACCTACATACTCCTGTGACAAACATTTAGCTTTTTTTTTCTATTCTTGTTATGATGCAATGTAAACATTTGAAGAAATAATTCCTAACTCTCTTCTATATTCACACCATATAAGGGGTGTCCCTCAGCATGGCTCAGCCTACCGACACCTAAGCCATATACTGAAACTGTGTCCAGAAGAGATCGGGCTGTAAAACGCTCCGTCATACATCTAGGATTCCTCCCCAAGGAGCTGATCAGAGCCTGCGTGGCTGCTCTCAGCCCCTCCAATCTGGGCACAGGGACTAGTTATGTTGTAGCTCAAGTGTGGAATCTGATCCCACTGTGGCAGGGGACTATGTAAGGGTATTTTATAGCCTCAGACAAATTTATCCAAATGGAAGATTTAACAGTGTTCATGACCTGATACACTTATCAAATTTTGTTCTATTCACTAGTCTGCCCAGGTCAAGTCACACTTACCGGTTTAATATAATACACCCAGCAAGGGAGATTGCGTCCCATAAAGAGGAGACCAGAGGGTCAGGTCACGTGAAGAGCGCCGATCAGCAGAACAGAGCCTTTCAAAGGCAGGCTGTATGCTATTAAAATCGAACCAAAAAATGAGAAGTTTTTATCGTCATTCAACCTACAGTACTAGCTTAAAATAGAATCTAATTCTGGCTGGTATAAAATATTTTAACATTAAAAGTACTATTAATACCATTCAATAATAAATGCCTTTTTAAAATATAACACATAGGTCAATTTTTGATTAAGATTAAAACTTCTCTATGAAAAATTACTTTATTATGTCCTCTGATTAATATAACAGACTACCTATCATGTATTTAAATAAATAAGTACACGAGTGTATCAGAGGCGAGTGTAACAAGGAAGACTATGAAAATATATTGCTCATGGAAGTCCATCAAACTTAAGCTGCAATTCCAGTGGTGTTGCTGCTGCATTGATGCCGCAATATAGAAAATAATAGCGGTACAGATTCTTCCCTATGAAAACCTTGCTCTGCACAAGCAGAATGTCAAAATTTCCATTCACATTTTTAACACTTCAGCTATGTTTTCTCCTTAGAAGAAAATTACCATACAGCTCCGCATTTATCATTTCATGGTGTTCTTCACATTTTTGATTCAGCACTTATGAGCTAGCTTTTAGCTGGGAGTTTATTATTATCCATTTATAGGAAGCCAACAAAATAGTAAATTATGTATTTGAAAGCCCTGCTGGCTGACATTTTTAAAGTTCATTGGACTTTTTTTTTTCTTTTTACAGAGCAGAAATTTGTTGCAAACACTCAAGATCTGATAACTGATTCCCATTTAGATGTCATTGAGATGTAAGTGCAATGTATTTTCATTAATATTTCATTGTGTAAGAGTTCCTTGCTTTGACATTGCCATCTTGTAGTTATTTGTCCCACAGCTTGTAATCAGATATAGGTATACTGGACTTCATTATCTGTCACCACACATTCTTAGCAAAGAGCATGTTATTAAGTTATAATTGCTTCTGTTTTCTCCCTTACGGGAAGATGAAGAACAATATGTAACGATATATAGACTCATTAAAGAACAAAGAAAGACTGACAATAAACATAAAACTCTCAAATACATCAAGGTTCTGGATTCAAAATTTTTATTTCCACTAAATATAACTCATGTTTAACTAATAAATGAAGACAAGTTACATTTTAAATATAACAGAATATGTTGTGATCAACTTGTGATTGTATGTCAAAATACTGTTTTTTTTAAAAAACAAATGTGACCACAGGAGATGCATGTTAATTAAATACAAGTCAGTGACTTTTTCCAAACTAAAATCAAAAGTTCTTCTTGGTTTTGCTTTTTGAATTGACATTACTATAAAAAATACTAACTAAATGGCAGCACCAGGTATTTCAGGCCAGATGACTTCAATATGTACGATAACGAATTGTGTAAACTACAAGTTCCTAAACTGTTGCAGTAATTAGGGGTATACCTTCTAGCTGCAGATGGAGAGTTACAGTTTTTCCCATCCTCCATAATACAATATTTTGCTCTGTGTTACATAGCGTAAATTAAAGGCATAATCCAGAGTTCCTTCAGAAAGAAGAATCTCACTTTAAATAATTGAAATGGAAAGTAATACTTAAGAATATTTATCAGTAGGAAGTGCATGTTTATCTACCATCAAGAACTCCATAGGTCAATAGAGAGAAGCTCTCAATCTTACGTAGGACTGATGTTTATTGAAGTTCCCAGTGATCCAGCAATTCGTAGCCACTGAAAGAACTTTTGAAGCTAGAGAAGAGCACTGACACTGCACATCTTGTGTGTTTTCCGTCCCTGCACTCAGGGTGATCTTTAGCTAACGTTCCTGCAGTGGAAGCTGTGAAGGTGACCAGGTGATCGTGCAGCAGCATCCTCCTGCTGTGAGTGATGCGGAGCGCAATAATCAGGGTTCTCAGGTGCAAACTGGGTCTACATCGCGCCGCTCGCTTCCCTTCCTGCATCAGCTCAGGTTGCTCCCTCTGTGAAGAGGATGCAGATGTCATAAAGCAAGTTATGCAGACGCTCTGCCATCAGGAAATTTTAAATTTGCCATACAAACCCTGAACTGTTGCTGTACGGCTTCCTTAAGCCCTCGCAGAGGTCCCCAGCCATTCAGTGGATGGTATTCCGTTTCCACTTTACAGTGTGCTGTAGATTTTTTGGATTAGCAATAACTAACTGCATTGTGAAAGTTACTGAGGGAACAGCTGCAGAATTTGAATCCTGTGTGGGAATGAATTGGTGCTTCTGGCACCAGGGAAGGAATAAAAACTGTTTAGGGCCTTTGGGAAGCTTCTGCTGAAGGAACAACACTAAAATAATTTCAGTTGTTACCTTTAGGTTTCAGTCCCGAGTCCAAGCTTCACTCCTCTGAAGTAACACTCCACACTGCAGGCTCTGACTGCTCCCTCACCGAGGCTATATTTGCTCTGTTCTGATTTTCCCACCCTCTAAGGATCTGTGCTAGATACCGCACAGATAGCTGGTGAGGCACTGAGCTGGATGGCCCTTGTTAGAACAGAGGTCTGCTTAATCAGCTGTGGACAGGGAACATCGTGTCAATTATCTATCTGCTTTTTCAGGTATTCTTATTACCAAGGCAGGTTTGTACACACTATGATAAATGCCCCCAAACACCTGTAGGGTGCAGAACAGCCTGTAAGAAACAGAAAGGCAAAACCAGTGGTGAGCCATGCTGGGGAAGCAAGTAGGAAATATAATAGAAAAAATTACTGTATTTCATCGAAAGTAAATGGTGTTCAGCCGTAATCATCATGAAGGCTGATTTTACCTTCACCAGCTTAAATCACAACCCACTCCACTGAAATGAGTGACAGGATCAATAATGAAGTAGCATCAGCATGAATGAAATAATGATCATATCCACACAGTCTGAAGCTCAGGTTCGAAGCTGTGCGCAGAAGTATAACTGTCTTCATCTTGCTACCATAGACTGAAAACAGCAATGTGCACCCGTCGTCAGCGCACCTAGTGTTTTGTCCTGTCACCAATAACCAACACACACAATTACGGTCCAGATTGCGCCTGCAGAGTCACTGGGATTGCATGCATATGTAATTACTATTTTCAGTAATGACTGTGAATTTTCCCTTGTTTTCTTTCTGGGAAGGGTATGCTTCACTGTCATCTCTTTAACTGTCTATTTACTTGTCTTTCATTTTATTCTTGTATAACATCTCTTTAAGAAAGGATACAAAGATAAAAAATCATCTTTCTTAAAGAGGTCTTATACAAGAATGGAAATATAGATAACTACTAAATATAAATTTAAGAATTATTTAAAATAATTTTTGAAGACTTCGATGACTATTTCCAAGTACTCTGCCTTTATTATACCTCAGTTCTTCCTTTTCTTAAGATTCTTATTTTGACAGGAAAATACCCCGGAAAGGACCCAAGATTCTCAGCTTTTTATCAGGTTATTTTCTGCAGACAGCAGAAACACCCACCCAGTGTTTCTCCAAAGGTGCAGAGTGCTTTGAGCTGCCGACTGTAGAGCCAGTGGTCAACCATGTTACGCTCCTTATTGGTACCCTTCACTCTTTTGTCAAACTCAGTAGAGAGAAGGAGAAAGCAAATCCAAGCTACTATTATTAACAATTTCTAGTATCAGTTTTCAAGCACTCCAGCTGACA
>NW_010389377.1:42996-55660 GCF_000710305.1 Buceros rhinoceros silvestris
CCTTTTTTTTCTTGGGGAAAACCAATCAGTGATTCAGCTGGAGCTGAGCCACCTTCATAATTATAAGACAAAACATCTCAAAACAACTGGCATCTCAGTGCAGTGCAGTCTCAACTCTAGCATTCCAGAGTGTTTCCTCAGAAAATGTATACAATACTTCTGGGATCTGTTTATTAAATTTGTCCCGCATAGTCTCTGACCTTTCAAAACATAGAAAAGATCATGTGGCAAACCACTCCCAGGAGTGATTTCTTCCTTTGGCTTTGACCTCTCTCTCTGACCTTGGGAGAAATGCTTTATGTATACATAAGCAGAACAGCTGTATTTCTTTTATTCTTTGAAATGGGAGAAACGATAATTTTTGAATATTCACACAGTTCTCCTTTAAATATATATATGCAGAACAGACTATTGCATGAGACTTCTATAATTCTTGATCATTTAACATATAGGTCAGTAGAAAACATCCATAATTTAGATCCAATTTCCATCTTTGCAAGCCCAGAGAACACAACTTCAGACACGGACTTGTATTAAAAAAGGTAGAATATGAGCTGCTATTGTTCATTGATAGGGCAGCAATTATGCATGGAACTACTTCACTGGAATTCTACATTTATAACTTCTGCCTGCCTTATCTTCGAAAGTATTGATTTTATCAAGAATTACAAATGGACCTGACAGACAGCTCTGGTTAGGGCTATAGGGTTACTAGTGTAGCTTGGTTCGGATTCCTTGTAATGGTTAAATTTTCATTATTGCAGTTGGAATCATCTTTCATAAGTCTCTCCCATGGTTTTTGAAACTGGGTTGATCAGTGTCCAGCAGTGAAGACAGGAAACAGTAACACTGAGCTGACTATATTACTTCTTCAAAACACAGGCAGGGCTTTCCCTTGCGCCCCCACTTTGAAACAGAACTGGAAATTTGACAGATGTGTTGTAGTGCAATGAAAGAGACTCCTGAATTTGTCCTTCTGAGAAGACAATCAAATTTGACATATTTATAAACCTCTATATACAATTGCTACTAACTCCTTCGGACTTTCCAGATACTGTATCTGTCTATGCTGAGCATGACCCAGAACACCAGATTTCGGTCACACTCACAGGACCATGAAATATGCAGGGCAGAAGAGAAACAGGTAACACATGTACCAAGGTAATCATGTATACAAATCTTGAGCTTCTTGCAATGATTTTAGAAAATCCAATGTATTAATGAATGATGTCAACAGCAAAAAGTAAGGCCCAGGGAGATTTACAAAGCACGAGTTGTCTTGAAGACCTGAAAAGGAATTGTTACATCACAGGATGGGGGTCACAAAAGACAATTTATTCCAGGTATCAGATGCTACCAACAAACAAAATCTTGCACCACCAGTCACGTTTTAATTGCTGCCAATTTACCTGGAAAGCATGGGCAATGAGAAGGACTGAGCTATGCGCAATCCGGAATTGAGAGACTCAAGGCCCCATCACTTCAGTGGCTGACCAGACCTATCTTTCTTTGTCCGGACGGGTCCTTGACATTTGAACAGGAGAGAGGAAGGCAAGCATGCCCTGGCTAGGTGTAGGTACAGCGAGTGGGATTTGAACGCCACAGCTGAGGCTCAGACTGCTCTAGGCTTTATCACCCTTTAGGCTCTAGTCAATGTACTGGACCCTGAAGTTGTTTGAAATTCTATAGTTAGTCCCTAGTGCAAGCTTTGATTTTCTCCATCCTTAGATGTTCGCTCCATTCTACTTTTCAGGTGACTGATTTGTTATTTTCATTTACTTTCCAAATTAGGCAGCTCCCTTTGGGTAATACAGAGTTTATCTTATCTTCTGTGATTGAAATAAACCAGTTTGACAATCTCAGATTTTCAAGAACACAAAGATGAGTAAGAAAGAAATAAAACCTAAATAGTTGCATATTCTGTATTTCTAGATGACTCGCTGACAAATTAATTACAGGTCTTAAATGAAATTCTTGTGTTGCTTTGTCACTCTAAGAGGCAAAATTAGATCAGGTACAGGTTTTGAAATTCAAGAGGAGATCTAAGGCAATTCTCTTGGCAGATCAGCGGTAGATATATAGAAAAGCCCAGCTCCTATTCTGCCTTCCGGCTCACAGTATCTGTATTCACTGCTACACAGTTCGAAGAGTAAATCTTACCTTGTTTTAATCTCAGAAATGGAAGATACTAATTTTTACTAGTTTAATGCGCAATGGGAAACTAGCACTGTACGTCAGCTGCACTTTCTTTCCTATCAGCCTTACAAATCTGCATGTAACAGAGGTCACTGGTTTCTCACTGACTGCTACATGCATTTTGTGCTGACATTTTTAACTGTGTTAACAATAAGGTAATGGGGAATGGAAAGTTGTTCTCATATGAGCAAAATTTTCTGAAGCTTTCTTTAATATGGAGCATCCACTGAAGACACAGAAAGGAGTGTGAGAACGAATCAATACAACACAAGCAGAAAAATACATCCTTTGCTCATCCTGATAGAAACCTCTTGCCTCTGCTGAGGTGTTACACGTACAGAATGCAAACACGAGAAAAGAACTGGAAAGGAGCCATTCAAGGGTGAAGATCAGTAAAATTCAGCTATTTTTATTGTGTCTGCTGCTTTGTCACCAGAATTTATGGAGGACTTTGAGTCATACCATCCATCATAGACAAATGCTGAAAAGACCGAAGATGGAACTGTGCTGTTCTGGAAAAGCAAACATTCAGGCACATCACATGAATTCTTTTCGCACACAGCTATTTTTGCTTTTCCTTCCTTCATTATAATGATAATAATCTGCAGCTCTTTATTCCCATGTCTTCAAAGCCTGATTTTTAAAGGCTCTTTAATGTGCCATTCTGTTACACAAATACATACAGAGCCGCTCTTCTTTCATTGCATCCGATCCAGCCCAGAGACTAACCATGTATCCTATAAGCCCACAAATAACCATATTAATATATGTGAGTATTCTCATATACCTACACGTACGGCTATGCCTTTAGACTTCGCAGGGTCACTGATGACCAGATCAGACATTGCTTAGCAACACTGTGAGGGTCAGATTTTACTTTTCCTTAGAAAACCTGTCATATTGATAACAACAGAGACTACAGACTGAACCAAGCATGCACGTCTGATTACTGAATTGCTGGTGATAAGGAACCATAATAGATGTTTGTGTTATGGATAAATCCAAATATGCTGGGAAAACGCACGCTGTGAGCACGTTTCATTTGACTGTTTCCATCCTATTCAGCGCCTTTTAATTAGGTGATGCCTGAGCAGACAAAGCAATGTTTGCTGGAGCTGATAGAAAAGAAACTCTACCTAATAAAAAACACTACATCAACCTATATTAGTGAAAAGCAAACATTCGAGTTCCCTTCTGTCTCTGCAGTCAGCTTGTTAGAAGATGGAACTGTAACTGCCACAATCTCTGCTTCAAGGAGAGAAGGGGAACAGGAGTGAGATGTCCTGAGCCCCCCCAGCTGCTAATACTGCCTTTGCTACAGGTGGACAGAGCAGTCCCGTACAATGGTCTGGTTAGGTTAAACCTTGGCTCCAACCAGCTTATGCCCAGAACTGGACAATGCTCTTCTGAGACGGAAAAACATCCTGCCTAGTACTGTGTTAAGGGAAATTCCTAACAGGTACTACATGAAAATACAGGCAAGTACATCCTTCAAAACGGAGCCCAAACCAAACACCGTAATGTGATAACCGATTTGAGGATAGTGGGGTTGTATTACAGCAGAAATAGATGTCAGTGTGACTTAGGAAGAAGCACACCTGAAAAATACTATGCCAAAACCTCAGGTATGATTGGTAACCCAACCAGGTAAGTACCTTTCTTTAACTGTCCTGCATGTAGCTAAACATTTCAGGAAGCTATTGTGGAAGGTTAACAAACACATAAAGGCTAATGGGAGTAGATATTTGAAATGGTTCGTTATAAATTAAAAAACCAAACCTGCAGAAGAAGAATAGAGGAGCACACAGCTGCTCTTGGACTTCCCATTCATGGATCTTACGCACATGTAGTTAGACAAGAAGTGACAAGGTGAAAATACTGCTTTTTATCAAAGATATTCAGTATCTATTTTGATCAACAAGCATGAAAAATGACACAACGATACAAAGGACCACATTCTCACATCACTAATATAAACTGTTGTTAAACAACAGCTCTATATTCCATGGCTGAACTTTAAAGTGTAGCAAAGTAGGCACCGCTTACTATCCTATCAAACTTTAAATCAAACGTGAAAGCACTGGTTTTAATGCACAAATAGCTATATGGAATAGTGAATACTGCTACTTATGTTTCTTAAATCTAATTTCATAGTCTCGGTATTCATGAAAAACAGATAAACTTCCAACTTTGAAGCTATTTATGCATATAGATGTAGCTCGTGTAGCCCTCTTTTTTTGCTCTGTTCCGCAGGAAGTATCCCATTAACCAGTATTATCTTAACTTTTTTTCTTTTTTTTTTTTTTTTGGGGGTGGGGGGGGCAGGGAGGGAGGTGGACACCAATGAAGTATTTCTTCTTTTACTTACATTAGGACTGTTTTTTCTACCAGTTTCTTGCTCTTTCTGTAGTATTCTCGTTCTGAACTCTACCACAAGATAATCAAAGGCCAGCCACCCCCATGAATATGCCAACACACAGCTTCATGCTGCAAACTTGTACCTTTATAGGTCATAAATTATCTTATCAGGGGAATATAAACAACCTTGGACTTTGAGCACTGTAGTACAAATAGTCTTTAAATCAAGATACCATGTCAAATGATCAGCAGTTTTCCAAGACTTCGACTCTCTAGGCCACTGAATTTGCTCTTATTACTTTTTTATTAAGGAAACTTACATCCTGTTGAGAGGAGCTTATTTAGGTTGAGCTGTCACCTTTAGGTTCAGAACATTAAGTCTTGACAAATGCTTCTTTTGAAGTCTGACACCTGTTTCTTTGGCATTTCCCACTTTCAGGAACTCACTCGACTATAATAATAGTGCAGCAGAAGTAAAGAGAATGAATTAAAGCAGAAATGCTTTCAGATGTGAAAGAGCAGTACAAAAGAGCATCTCTTTGCTCAGGTTTCCTCAGTAGTTTAGATAGAGCCTCAGGAGGGCTCATCTCGAAGCTGTATGTTTTTTTTTCTTTAATGGGAATCTAATGCCCACAAAACAAGACAGCTTAGCAGCCCCAGAGACCAGACAATTCTATCTTAAAACAGATACAAATCAGCAAGAGAAACCATGTGTCTTTGCAGGTACTTTCAGAAGTACAGGGAAACATCCTTACTACTAGATCTTCTCTTAGGCCAAATACGAGGTATCTGCTCATTGTGTAACTGAAATGCTCAAGGGGAACATTTCTAACATACTGTGTTTTTGTTAGATTTTCCTTTACATTTGGCTTCATGAAGACTTTGATGCTAAATTTCTTCAAATATTTATTTATCATTTTGGAGCGGTCTACACATCTAGAAGGAAATCCATAACCCACTTAAATGAATGAAAACAGCTCTCATGAACTCTCTCTTAGAGTACATCTACAGCACCAGATCCACAGCTTATTTACCTCTGCCATGTATTTAGACACCATACCTATGATTTTTTGCTTTATTCCCTAGAGTTTCAGGTAGGAATTTGCAACAGAGACTGAGCCATATACCCATTAGGAACTTGGTATTTGAAGTAATTCCTTTGAAAAATCCACCTCTTCTAGATATTTCAAAACCTGCTTTTAGTCTTAGAAAATAAATTCCATACAGAGAATACTTTTTCTACGACCAAACCCAAATACAGTCTATTTTTGCGAAAGATTCACCACGATGGAATATATATTCATTCATATACTGAAAACTGTAAGAATCTGAAACAAAACCTGTTAGGTTTATTTTACTGAAGAAAGGGAGGTAAAAAAAAAACCAAAACAACTTTCAAAACCAGATTAGAGATGGCATTGAAATGATCCTTGAATTCTATACTGAAAAACCACTGAAGTGTCTAAAGAACCTTTTAGAATAGTTTAATACAATAGAAATCTTTCTAATCAAACTGACCATTCTTCAGGGCTGTATTTTACAGCAATTTTAAGCAGTGTCTATACCTGCTGGGGATTTTGTTAGTAGGGCTGGCAGTATTATCTTTTCAAAATGTGTTTGGCACATTCTTTTAATGCTCTTTTAATCTCTTCCCAAACTTGCTACTACTTAGCCAACCTGCCTGAAATATTCCATACAAGGTTCTGCCTTGGAATGACATTTTGGTAAAGATTTAACTCCACCATTTCAGACAACTCTAACAATAAGATTAAAGCGCAGATGAATTTGTGAAAAGACATTCAAGTATTCAATGAAAAGGTGCAGAGCTGGGCTCCCCAGAAGGCTCTTTCGGAGGCAGCTCAGAGAACACAGAACTCTTCACCAGCAGGAGCCCAGGAGATGCAATGTAGCAGCGGTGGCTCACACCCAGCAGAACCCAAGAGGACAGTCTTTGAATCGCAGATCCTTCAGTTACATATCGTAATTCAACCAGGTTGTGCAGAAGGAAAGAAACCTTTTCCCTGTGCAACTTTGCAACAACAGCCATTGTGGCTGACAGGGAACTGGACCATTCCCTTTCCCCATAGCCATGATGCAGTGGGGTTCCTGGTCTCCCTGAGGGGGTGTGATGCACCATGCATAGCTCTGTTGAGTGTATTTTCACACATGGGATCCCAAACTAATCACCTCTGTACTTGTTGGTGGGTCACCTGGTTCTCCCTAACAGGCCATATGCGGCAGATTACCATCTGAAGACACTTACTCTACAACCTTTGAATGCTAACTTTTTAGTCCCAGGTTTTCATGCATATACATATTTATCTATGCAGAGAGGTCACTGTTCTTATTTACGTGGGTAGATGTAAAATGTAAATTTCTGCAGTTGGCAGTTGCATACATTAAAAAAACCAAGCACATTTTAAAAAGCTAACAGAATAGTATACATATACAGACATATACTCTCAATATATATATTTATTAAATAAGTTAAGCATCTAAACCATTAAGATACTGGAAACTTTATGTAAGTAAAAAATATTATTAATTTAGGACACTGCTGTAGTAATTTTACAACATTGAACTGACACTGCAGTTTTGCTCAGACCTTATTACAACATTGTAAGTGTACCATCAGTGCTGCTACTACTCGGGGTAGTAAAGTAACAACTCAACCCCCACCCTTTATCGCTGCAGTCCTAGTGGGAAACAAGTACTGAGGTCTTACAAACCAGGTTGTTAAATGTATTCAAATACTTTTTGTCATCTTTTCAGACATACATGCCTAAAAATTGTGTCCTCCTTTTAAAATTGTTGTATAAATTTCCATTGCGTGTTCACAGACATGTGCGTCCTGGCCAAGCACTGGGGCAACTGCAGTAGTACAGGCAGGGCTGTAAGGCCAGTGAAGGTGTGTGCTTCAACTTTTTCTTAACATTACCTGTTCTTAACAGGTGGGCTAAGACTAACCTTGCTGGATGGATGATTCAAAGAAAAGAACTTCCCTTCTTAATTAGCAGAGTGATCTACAATGCAATTCATGCCTGAACAAATACAATTGAAACAAATGAAATCGTATTAACCATGCAGAAAATAATCAAACTACTGGCTTAGCTCTTGGCGAGAACTGGTCACTTCTCTAATTTTGTGATGAAAATGGAAAAACCAGCAATGCTGTAAAGCATTAACAGCAGTGTTGGTGTATTTACAGCCCAAATTGCTATTCTATTTTAAGCTATGTAGTTCGCTAGCAGGCATCGCCAAAATTATACTCAAAGCCACCAGCAATCATAACCAAGACATTTCTCATACTTCAGCTCTTAACAGAAGACTTTAGAATACAAAATTGATAATCTAGAGAAAATAAAAATGTATTTTAAAAAAATCCAGAGGCAAGCTTATGTTACTTTGCAAAGGCTAAAATAATGAAATGTGGATTGAAGAACTGCTATCTCTCTCTCACCGTCAGGATGTTACACATGCTGTCATTACCCAAAGGTTTTGGTACCTGCATGCTCATTTCTTTTGATATCCATAAAGATGTGTATAGAGCATATCAATACAGCCCTCAATAATGCTGCTTTGAATGACTAAGGAGCGTGATGGGCTGTGGAGGTGAAATGCATCCAATAAGGCTTGAAAATTCTGAGAGTATGAAGAAGCTGCAGCCTTAAAATGCTTGAAGTGGAGAGGGAAAAAGTGTGGGTATAGAGCTGAACAGCGTGGGAGCCAGAGGCAGGTCCTGACCCAGAAGCCAGACACTCTCTGTGCACCTTTCCCTAGAGAGATGTGAGCTCCAGACTCCTGTCTGAAGGCAATGGCTTGCGCATCACACGCATTAGGAGGTTTTGTATTGGTGTCACTATCAGACAGTGGCTCCCAGGCTGTCTAAAGGAGGACCAGGTGCCCTGTGACCCTTGCCTTGTCCGCTGCAGGCTGGCTCTGGGCTCAGGCTCTGTGGAGCTCCTGGTCTGCCGCAAGTTGCTGCTGTTAGCTGCACCAAATAAAGTCCCCAGTCACTCAGCAGGAGCAGGAGTTGCTGCTTTGTGGGAAGCAGCTGACTACCTGTGTCTGGCTTTTGTGTGAAGCAGTAGCTTCCACTGAATTCCTACGGGGCGTTCAAAATTCAGTCATTTGCCTAATGATTTGGCAATGACTTGGAACTGCTTCATATGAAAGCGAAGAGGCATGGCGTATTGTGATAAATCGCCTCCCCCAGCGCTCGGGAAGTGTGGAGGCAGAAAGACAGCTGTCAGGGACATCAGAGCCAGAGCTGGACCTTATCGACCCCTGAAGAGACGGCGGGAGATGGGGACCCACAAGGGCTCAAGGCAAAGGCAAGGCTGAGTAAGATGAGGAGGAAAGGACAGAAACATAGTGCAGATGCTGGGAGATCAGAAAGTGTTTGCTGGTGATAATGACCACAGACAGCCCTATCTGCCAGTGGGGGAGTTGGAGCGTACTTTAAAATTCTCTTGGAGCTGACACTGTCTGAGCGGGCTAATGGACAAGGCAGAAAGGGGACTCGAAGTGGTAGCAATACTTCTGTCTCTGTGACAAATTTGTTTGAAGTTGTTTTATAAACATGTCAACTCTGAATTTTTTTGTACTCGTACATTATTTTTCAAGGATTTGTCTACACAGGTTCTACATATGCTACTATTCACATGTATTATTCATGTTTACAGTCATACGTGTCACGGTTTCAGTATGTATGAGTTGTACAACTAGCATCAACTCAGAGAGGAGATTCTGAACTGAGAGAAAGCCTACTTACAAATAACAGCAATAAATCCACTTTGTACCATAGAAGGTTTAAAATATTACGGTGCTGCTAAAAAGCTTTCTATTAGTAAATATGGATTGTCATAATATACCCAAATGGAAAGGGAATACTTTAAAAAATACGTTTTGTGAAACTATTTATGAACTCTAACTCAATGTCCTACATAAGAAGCCATGGAAGTTCAAATAAATCCATCAAAAATAGTTGAACATCAGTGTTATACTTTGCCCATCATAATTATTCTGCTGAATTCTTAGTTCTGTAGCAGTATTTGGATGACACAAAACTAGAGCTGAATACTTTGTAATAAATAATTTATTTCAGCAATTTTGCCTTTTTTTTCTGTGACATATCCATGAATAAACAGATCATGATGTTCTTTATTCGTAATTCAAAGTTCTCTGTCAGTCCCTCCTCAACCCACTTCCCTTTATAGTGTTTCTATTGCTTACATGGATATTCCAGATTTTGAAGTCGGGAAGGATTGGTATCGGAGCTATGTAGTTTAGTCATGTGTGGTCACACACCTTTGTTTCTATTCCCCAGCTGGACTCTTCTGAAGTAACTGGGTGTGAATGCTCATGGAGAATATATCAGACGTTGCTTTTTGTGATCCTGAGTGTAAAACAACCCTCTCTGTGCATTGGCACCAATATAACACAGAAGCAACTCTGCAGAAAGCTGACACACAAAAGGCATGAGCACAGCTGAAAGGAATTCGTATGAATATTCATAGGGATTTTTTTGCAGTATGGTCTCAAATTAAACATCATTAAACCAACTTTTTCCTTAGTAGATTCCACTTCGCTCTGCCCACGTGTTCTTGATGAGGCCGTTGCAAACTCTATAGTGGCTGGAAGGAAGGATGAATTTGGGGCTTTTGTCAGTCTGGAGTTCAGTCAGTCTCTTGTGGACCCAAGCCTGAAGACATCCCTTCTACACCATAGTTGGGCTCTTCAGTTAAAGACAGCAGTGAAAATTTTGGAAGGCTCAAGCTGAAGGGTGAAACGGGTCTGTTTCCTGGGTAGGCTCACGGATGGGAGAGGGGAACACCCTTCCTTCTGCAAACTAACACTAAGGCAGCATTTCGCTGCTGCCGAATTATCAGTCATTTAATATTTTGACGGCAATTATGTATCACGCGTGCAGCACGGATTTCTACGTGCCACACTGGGAGGCACTGCAGAAACACATCACTCCCATTACTCAAATGGAAGCACCGTGCGTTCCCTGTATGCCTCGCTATCTCTGCTCGGTAGGTGCCAGAGGGAAGAGAGGCAGCCCTAGATTTCTTTTAAGAGCTATCACACTTTAGCTAGATTTCTAAGGGATTACAGGCTTAGAAAAGTCAAAATCCATTCTAAGAGAATGTACTACTAAATATAATATACTCTTAGCACTAAGTTTAAAGATAGACCAAGTAAAACAGCTGGGATAAGAATTTAAGTCAGAAGTTATGTTCCACAAGCAGAAGTAATGCTTAAGGCTGTTCTGCATTAGTACATTTGAAGCACATTGTTTCCTAATCTACTTCGAAGAAATGTTTAGGGATTTTATTAACATAAAACAAGATAGAGAGAGCAAATTTGATATCAATTAACATACTAATTAAATGTCACTTAGTAGTTTTAGCAATTACTTGATATTTAATTAACCACTTGAATACCTTGGGAGATACAGATTATTGTACATGTAATCAAAGGGCAATTCTTCTGACCCTGTGGGTATATGCTGCATGTCAAAACAATCTGTAGATCGCAACCAAAAAATAACTTGATGCACTGTGACCCCAGGTATGCCGAGTTGCTGTGGACCCAAGGGATTAATTTACTAATTTGAATGCACTAAGTATCAGTTAAAAAGTTTAAACGCACCTCAAGTGATGAGGGAGCTACATAAACAACATGAACAACCTAAAAAATAGTGATGATTTTAGGTCAAGCCACTTCTTAAATTCATACTGCAACACTGTCTTGGCATTTATGAAACTCGTATTCATCATCAGGTCCTTTTGTTTTTAGCAAACAGCTACAAGGACTGGAGAGCAAGGAAGCAAATACTTTTAGGAAAAAATTACTTAAAGAGAGCTAATATGTACCTGAAGTCTTCCGGACTGTCTTTACAAAGAGGCACCAACTTTTGCATAAGGGAGATTTCCTAGTGGACCATTTCTGGTTTTAGGGGAAAAAAGTCTTGATCACTCACAAACCAGGCATGACCTCTGCCTGAATTGTCCTCTCCTTCAGACAAGGCTCCTTCCCCTTTTGGAGCTGTGTCTGTGTCATCGGCTCATGCTGTCATATTGCACCGTGCTGCCAGTGACTCCCCATCCCAATCTCCTGACTACTACAGCTACACTGCTAGAGTCACTCTTTCTCACTTCGGCCACTTGTCTAAATGGACATTAACAACTCAACTCTCATTTTTAATCTCATCCTTGTAAATGCAGCAACCTGCCCACTGCTTTGATTATCTTCTCAACTGCTGCATTATCTGTGCTCCCAATACGGAGGAGCTGGGCAAAGTAACTTCTGTTCCCTCGGTAGCCCTTTCCAACTCGGCACACATGAAAACAGAACTTCACTCACCTTTAAAAATCACATCCTTTGCTAGAGCTGTGTTTTCAGCTATTTTCTCACTTCCTGTCTCTATCTCATTTCTATACTCACTGAAGCTTTTTATTTATAATATACCACTCCTCCAATCAGATACCCATCTCTCTCCGAAGAAACCAATCTCAGTCTCCAATTGTCTCTTTGAAGTAGGAATAGGGAACGAATGCTCCTTCCTCCTCCCTGTTCACTTATCAGCCACCTTAAACAGCTACTGACACGCCATTGACCTAAAATCTTTCCCCCCTTTTGCTTTCATGTCTTTGTTTCCTTTGGTTCTCCTGAAACACTTCTTGATTTATCCTTCAGAGAATATTTATCAGTCATAGGCAAGGATTTCCTTCAAATTCCCGTGGGGTCCTCACCTGACGTAACCCATACCAAGGAGGTTGAAAGCACTTCACTACTTCAACCCTAAAAGGTGTTACTTCTAGTTCCAAGCGTAGGAAGTGAGTTGATCTCGCTCACAGTCTATAAAGGCTGTTCACGTCATCGTTTCTTAACTAGAATAGATTGAAAGGAAATATGATTGTTTGGCATTTTCTGGGCTCCCTTTTCCCCCTGAAAATTAAATAGAAAATGAAAAAATAATCAAACTCTATGTTAAATGAGATTATATCAACGTCAATGAAATGCTGTTTCAAGGATAAAGAAAAAATTCAACCTGTATTTTTGTATTTAATTCAAAGTCCCACCATAGTACAGCACAAGCCAG
>NW_010389378.1:0-830 GCF_000710305.1 Buceros rhinoceros silvestris
GCATCCTCGTCCTGCCCGCAGCATCCTCACCATGCCTGCAGCATCCCCACCCTGCCTGCAGCATCCCCGTCCTGCCGGCGGCACCTGCTCCACGGATGTGTCCCATCCCTCCTCCAAACCACAGCAACTGGGGACCCCAGAGGCCACCTGAGGGCTCCCTGGGGCTGGACGCCTGGACAGGAAGCACATCAAGGGGGGTGGTGACAAACCAGCTGAGCGGTAACAACGTGTTGGGGGGCGCGAGGGTCCCCGCTGCCCCCCAGACGATCCATCCCATCTTTGGCACGAGGCAGAGCAGGATGAGGGATGCCGGGCTGGCTGCATTCCACGGGACCTGCCCCTGTCCCCATCCACGCAGGGTCAGATGTGGGTCCTTCCCCCCCAATGTGCTGCTTCTGTCCAGCAAAACTGGTGTGAGGAGCAGGGGGGTGGTTTGTGGTTGCTCCTCCCGCTGGCACCCAAACCCTGTGAAATAACAAACGTTTTTAAATGGGTGGACATGAGGGAAAATGGAGAACGGCCCCCCCAGAGGCCAAGAGCCCAGCGAAACTCCCCAGAGTGCCAAGGCTCCGGGTTTCCACAGGGAAAGGAATCACATAGTTTCTTAAAAAAGAAATTAAATGAATTTTTATTTAAAATCATTTTAATAATTGTAGTTCTTTTAATTATAGTGGTAAACTTGTTAATTTTTATGAATTTTTATGAATTCTTCGGATTTTTTGTGAATTTTCACGCATCGACCTGTCCCACCGGCATCTGCGGAGCCCTCTCCACTGCCATGCGATCGTCCCATTAAAGAAAACATCTTTTTTCTTCCAGCCACAGCCGTT
>NW_010389378.1:989-1311 GCF_000710305.1 Buceros rhinoceros silvestris
CGTGTGCCAAAACACAGTGATTTGGGTCTCCCGGCAGCACCATTTTTTCACCACATGGTTTCCACAGACCCAGTGGGACATGAGAACTGATTTTCACCTTCTTTAATCAGGGTAATTATCTTAATTATTCAGCTCCAGATGGATTGGCCCCTTCTGCATCTTCTCCAGCCCCCAAAAGGTTGAGAACTGACATGGTGGGTGAGTCTGATCTAGAAGAACCTCTTTAGATAAGGAGAAAATAAAAATAAACTGATTTTAAAGGTGTTACCAGGGCTGCAGCTGGCGTTCTGTGCTGCTCGGCACCGCGCCCGGATTTCAACCA
>NW_010389378.1:1448-6619 GCF_000710305.1 Buceros rhinoceros silvestris
GGCACCGCGCCAGGATTTCACCCATTGTGGATGTCCAAGCACCGCAAATTCCTGAGATGTAACTGCTGGAAAACAAAGGTTCGCAAACCCTCCAGGACGGTTCCAGCGCTAATTCACCGCGACACACCAAAGCCTTGGACTCGCCTCATGCCAAAGCGGTGGGAGAACAGGACAACCCCAAGCAAAGCTGCAGCGAGCGTGGGGGTTGAGCACCCGGCTGCCTCTGCGGGGCTGGAGCGCAAGGATTTGCCCAGCTCCTGGTGTGTTGCCAAGGTCCCCACGGCTCCAAGGGTCTGGAGGGAACAAGTAAAGCCCCCAAAAACCAAAAGACCCAAGAGCATCCCTTCAACACCACCCAAGAGGTGGGAGCAGCCCCACCCCTGGCCCCGCCCCAGGTCAGGTGGGCCCTTGGGGCTCTGAGCCCTCTGCTCTGGGTGTAGATGTCCCCGCTCTGGGTGCAGACGTCCCTGCTCTGGGTGCAGACGTCCCTGCTCCCTGCGGGTGTGGGACTGGGGGAGCTCTGAGGATCCCTCCAGCCCAAAGCACCCCATGATGCTGCGCAGTCAGGATGTTCTCATGGGTCTCGCAGCAGAAGGTCTGTCACTGCCTGAAAGCCACGGGGCACGGCTGACCTCGGCATGCTCAGAGGCTCTGACAGAGAGAGCAAAAGCAATTTTTTATTTTCCCAAGGAGCAGAGAAAGATGGAACAAACCTGAAAGGGTTTTAGGGCAGCTCCAGGTGCCCGTCAGGCAGCAAGGTGCCACCTTCCAGTGCCTCAAAAATCTCCTCAGAGGCTGACCCGGCCCCCGAGCTGAGCCGTAACATCTGCAGCCGTTACCTTTGTTTTCCATTTGACTGGAAAGGGAAAAATGGGTCTTAATTATTTGCCACAGGGTCTTAATGATCCTCCACACACTCAGGTTCTTTCTTTGGCCACCTCCACCCCTCCGACTCTCCTGCCCACTCCTGCGGCTACTCGCTCCCAGGCAGTCATTAAAAGGTCTAATTAAAAATGCTGGGATGTTCGCCCAGAAAACAGAGTCCCCACCTGGGGAGCGTTCCCAGCAGGTTACCGCAGCTTTCCCCACGTGGTCAGTTTTGGGGAGGCTCCGTGTGGAACCTGTCACTGTGGTAACCACAGGGATGCCCGTCAGGCCCCGGAGCTCAAAGCCCACCTGATGCGCCTTGGAAGGACCTTAAATAGGCGGCACGGCTCTGGCAGGCTCGGCGGTCCCTCGGCTCTGGTGGGTGGGTCGGCATCGAACCCTGGCAGCATTGAGAGCCTTCAAGAACCACGTCCCCGGCCCCAGTCGTCAGTGACAAAGAGCTTTTGCCATCGTCCCGCCCCAGCAAGATGAGCCCGTGGTGAAGGTAATGCACCCCCCGAGCCCCTTCCCATCGCTAACAGGGTTTAGAGCTGTTTTTTTCCAGGGTTAAGGGGGGGTTTTCTCTTTTTTTTTCCTTGCTCATATAACTCAAATGGCTGAACAGATTTTCTTCAAAGGCTCCAAAACAGCCAGAGCCTAATGGGAAAAAAACAAGATTATGGAGCGTGGGCTCAGAAGGGAGTCTGGGAAATCATGAGTGTTGTAAATCGGGGTCTGAGAGGCTCCTGCTGACAGGACACGCCGGCAGGGGGACGCCGAGGGGAAGGCTCCAAGAGCCGGGGCCAGTGGCAGGTCTGCTCTCAGCGACATCCCAAGAGGGGACATGGTGGCAGACGGTGCACGCGGGGACCACGAGGCTCCTTCCCACCTCTGTCCCATGGAGAAGGCTGTGCTGCGCCAGCCTGGGCAGCGCCTGGCTGGAGGTCACAAACCCAGCCATGGTCAAGAGTCATCAGCCCGCAATAATTAACCCCTGCCGCTCAGGGACCCGTCTGGTCGCAGAACCTGAGTGCCCCAAGGGCTGCCACAGCAGTGGCAGCTTCAGGCACTGAAATATTCAGCCCCTTGAGCTGCAAATCACAGCGGGATCCATGCCCAGGCTGTGAGATACAGCAACCTCTGCTCCATATCCCACACACAGCCCCATCCTGCAAAGTCCCTCCAGCTCCAGCAGCGATAGAGGCAGCTGATCCCAGCCCTTCTGGTCATGAAAAGCCTCAGCGGCTCTTAAGGGCACCCAGCAGCCCCCATCCATCCCACTCCCTGTAATGGGAGATGCTTTCCGTGAGCTGGAGATGAGGACACCTCCATGGGACTCCCGCTTGTGCTCCAGCCTAGTGTTTCAATGCTGCATTGCTTTTCTTGGAGAAAAAAACAACCAAGAAGAGGCGGGTGAACTTCCCACCAACTCACACGGGAGACATCAAGAAAACCTCAGGGTACCAGGAGACCATGCTTCAGACCCCAGGTTTTGACAGCAGTAGTTGGTTGGCAATGGTTTCCAGCAGCTCTTGGCTCCCCAAGGGCAGGTACTCCTGGCTGGCAGCTTCAGGTGGTCTGTTTGGAGCAGAGGAGATCTGGAGAGCAGCCCCCAGCGCATCCGTCTCCTCTGCAAAATGACGGCATCCCCGAAGGCCCTGCCTGCACCAAACCTGGTGGCCCAACCTCAGCCAAAGGTATCAGACCATGTTGGCAGCGCCAAGGACCATGAAACGGGGCTCAGATGACTCCCAGGACTCCAGAGGACACCCTGGCACTCAGTCCTTTGTGGATGAGGTACCTGGAAAGTGGCTGGCGCAGAGGTGTCCAACGTCTCTGTGCCCTCATAGGTAACCCCATGAGCGCAGCCTTGCAGATGACGGCATTTGGTCTCGCTCTGCTCTCAACCCTCTTCCTGCTCCTGGCCACATGCACTGACTGCTGGATGGTGAACGCTGATGACAGCTTGGAGGTGAGTAGAGCATCCATCTCCAAAGGGAGCAGAGCAACCTCCTCCAGGTCAGTGGCTGGGAGGCGGGTGGACACCTGGACATCCAGGGGGTGGCACCACATCTCCATGGGCTTGGAAGGGGACATGGTGGGACAAACCACTGCTTTCTGCAGGCCTTGGAGTGTTTAGGGGATTAGAGGCACGCTGGAGCAGGCAGAGGAGACTGGCAGCAGTGTCTGGGTGGGCAGTCACTGGGACATGTCCAGCCGTGGTGGTGAGGGCCTGGAGATCTGCCTTGCTGGGCTGGGACACCCCTGGGGAGCTGGAGGGGGTAGGGGTTTGGGGGCTTTTTGCTTGAGTGCTTTTCTCCTGCTTCCAGGTGAGTCACAAATGCCGGGGGCTTTGGAGGGAGTGTGTCACCAACATGCAGGACGGGGTCAGGACCTGTGACCAGTATGACTCCATCTTGGCTGACCACCCAGGTAAGCTGGGGTGGCCCGGAGGCTCTTTTGAAGCACACAGATAAGAATTTCCCCTCTTCCCTTTCTGAGAGGACGATCCTCATGGCAAAGCAGCGCAGGCTGCTTCCTCAGGCAGCAGTGCAGGTCCAGGGCTGCTCCGGGCCTCCTGCCCCACCAGCATGGCCTGGACAGCACCCCATGGTGCAGCCAGATCTGCCGGGGGTCACCAAGCAGGAGAGAGGCCATGACACTGCACCACTCCACAACAACGGTGTTTTGGCCCATAGAGCCCTGGTGCAGCTCCTGCCTCTGCTGCACGGTGGGATTTGCAACGCTGTTGCCGTTGCACAGGAATGAGGACTCCTAGTCTCGGCTCAGGAGGGTCATACCGTAGTATGAAGCCTTCTTCTGGCCTGCACAGGGCACATCAGGTCCTTACACAGGGTCATGAAATGGGACAACAGACCTGGGCAGTGAAGAAGGGAACAAGAAGTCCCCACAGCTATGTGGGGCTGCTCTGCTGCTCTGGGGAAAAAGCTCTGTGGGGAGAAGTCACCTGGCACACAGCTGGTGATGCCACCCATGGTGTCTGTCACCCATGGTGTCACCCATGCCAGCTCTCATATTTCATACCAGTACGTTGACATTTGCAGTTCAAAGCACCAGCTGCACAAACTTGGAGGGAACAAGTCTGGAGAGCAGCATCTTCTGTCCAAGCTTGTGCAAGAAGGTCTCGAGTAGGTGACTGCACCCTGGGTGCTGATTGGTGCTCTTTAGGTTGTTTGGCTTCTGGAGCTGGTCTAAGAGCAGGTTCACTGGGTCTTGGTACGAGGGTTCTGATGAGTCTGGTGAGCGCCTTGTCTGGGGCCCATGGTAGGCATGGTGTTGGTGGGTCCCAGTGTAGACGTCTCCTACGGCCATGCCCACTGGTGAGCTGGGCGTCTCTGGCAGGGACACGGGCAGCAATCTGGAGTGGGGAAACCAGCTTCTCTGACCACTCCCTAGTCCTCTTTCAGTTTCATTTTTTCCTTCCCTGCCCAGTGAAGATCGTGGTGACGCGGACCCTGCTGATCACAGCGGACCTCCTGGCTGGCCTGGCTTTGACCATGTTGCTCCTGGGGCTCGACTGTATCAAGTTCCTCAAGGAAGAGCCTCACATGAAGCTGAAGATGTGCTACGGGGCTGGCATCATCCTTGGTGTTGGGAGTGTGTGGCTGGGAGAGCTTGGGGGCAGCTGGACATCACGGGGACCAGGGGGGATGCTGGGAGCTGAGACACCCCCTCAGAGGGGTCCTGGGGAGCATGGTGGGGGTTGTATGGTTCTTTCTTAACCAACCTCATTCCTCCTAGGCATCCTGGGTCTTGTGGGCTCTGTGTGGTATGCGGTGGACGTCTATGTGGAGAGGACCATGCTGGTGTCGCGCAATATATTCCTGGGAGTCCACTATGACTTCGGCTGGTCGTGCTGGCTGGGCATGGCTGGCTCAACAGGCTGCTTGGCGGCCTCCATCCTGCTGACCTGCTGCCTCTACGCCTGCGCAGGTCAGTCTGCCCTGTCCCACCCCCACCCGCCTTAAGCAGCATTTTGCCCTGCAGGGATGTGCGTGGGGGGAAGGACCAGCTCAGAAGGTGCAGCCACTTCTCACAGGGTCAGGCCAAATCAAGGGGAACGTCTTCACGTCAGGCCTGGGCACCTGAGGAGGGAGGCTGGGTCACGCTGGGTGGGACTGGGCTGAGTGAGGACCCGTTAAAGGCATGGAGGGGGTGCAGAAACGCTCCAGCCACATGTGGGGGACCTTGAGGTCCTGGTGAAGGCATGTTGACGTCTACCCAAAGCAGTGGCCGTGCTGGAGCTGTACCACTGTGACCAGCCAAAGCCTGAGCCAGTGGCC
>NW_010389378.1:6717-7022 GCF_000710305.1 Buceros rhinoceros silvestris
CCGGCCGAGGGCTTAGCCAGTTGCCACAAGGCTGTGCCGGTGGCAGTCTGGCCATCCCGCCATCTGGGGTACGGGGCAGGCGATGCCTCTTCAGATGTCATCTCCAGCCCTTACGTCTGGTCCTACTCGGTGCCCCACACAGTAGCCGGTTATCCGGGTACATCTCTCCTGCGGTGTCCCCACGCTGTGGCACCCCCCGAGCCCTGCTGCCACCGCTGGCCGCGACACAACCCCGCTCTGTCCTGGCAGATCCCAGCAGCCACTGGCAACCCCAGCGGCTTCCCCAGGCCCAGGGGCCCACGGCC
>NW_010389378.1:7315-7586 GCF_000710305.1 Buceros rhinoceros silvestris
GCTTTGAGGCTCTGCAGGGTTGGTGCAGGCTGTGGCGTTGGTGGGTGGGCGCCGCAGAGGTCACCCCCAGGAAAGGGTCTTGCCCCCACTTCCAGCCGGGTTTCATGAAAATCTCTCCCAGAAAAGCGCTGCTTTACAGCAAGATGCCCTGCGAGCCCTGAGGGAGCTGCTGGGAGGGCAAAGGAGCTCCCTGACATCGGTGGATTTGTAGGAAAACCTTTTCTGCACAAAACAACGCTGACTCCACGGGGCTGGTGGCTTTGGGCCAGAG
>NW_010389378.1:7724-8134 GCF_000710305.1 Buceros rhinoceros silvestris
GGCTTTGGGCCAGAGGCCGCCCCCCCCCCACCCTGCTCAGAAATTGGGCAGCACGAGGGTTGCGTTTGCAAACCGGGTGAAGCTGGGGCATTTATTAACGATGCCACGAGTGGTCTCGGGAGGAACATCGCAGCCACGCAGGTCGGGCACATGGAGGTGGATCGTCCGAAGCCTAACGGAGACGCTCTACCTGCAAAGCTGAGTTTTTAAGTCCACCCAAGCAGGCATCATTTCCCAGGTGGATTATCACCCTTCTTCACACGCCAGAGCCCAACCCCACCCCAGCCCCCGGGAGCTGCTGCCTGCCTTGTCCCTGCACTCATCCTCGGAAAGGAAGCTGGGCAGAAAGCTCCCGCTATGGGCTCCGTGACCCCGGAGAGCAGCAGAACAAGCCTGTGGCCCGAGCAGAG
>NW_010389378.1:8612-9215 GCF_000710305.1 Buceros rhinoceros silvestris
GGGGAATCATTTTGCACCAAGGGAAGGCTACAAACCCATGGGTTTGTCACAGCTCTCTGCCATGGGTGGGACGCGGGGAGGGCACCGGGCAACTGTGGGAGGCAGCTCTGCCAGGGGGGTTAACACAACACCCCGGGGAGGTGAAAATCAAGTAAATCTGAGCACTCCAGCTGTGTGCAAGAGCTGGTGCCCATGACTGAGGAGCTGCTGCTAAAGCAGGACGCCTGGGGACCAAAGACAGACACGCTGGGCAGTCCGGAATTCAGGGAGCAACCCCATGGGCAGCTCTCAAACCAGACCCCACCCCCCAGGTGCCCCCGTTACTGGTAATTTGTAACTGGGAGCAAAGAGCAGCCCCAGCACCCACCTGGCCCCTGCTGCCAGCTCCAAGCGTGGTCAGAGCTGGTTTCGCTGCAAGCTGTGGCCGTTGCCACGCTGCTTCACCCCTGTGGGACAGCGGCTGGTCACTGCAGGGACAGCAGCGGTGTGCCAGGGCCTCACAGAGGCCAGCGTGAGAGCGAGACCTGGCCCGGGCACACAGGGCTGCTGCCGGGGACTCTGGGTTTCAAACCCAGCTGGGACCTGCCTGTCACTGGGATCTCC
>NW_010389379.1:0-5014 GCF_000710305.1 Buceros rhinoceros silvestris
TCATTTTATTTACTCTGCAGAAAGGCTGTGCCTGGCTGTTTCTCCGAGGAGCACCCAAGCTCAGGGGTGGTGCTGGCGGGGCAAAGGGGTCTGGGGCAAAGGGGGTCCCGCTTGGCTACAGGATGTCCCCCCTTTCCTCCCAGTTGTGCCCTGCTAGCCCGGGCAGTGGAGGGGGATTGTGAAATTTGGCAGGGGTGTGGACTTTGTGTCAGGGAGGCGCTTTTTGCCATCCCAGCGCAAATTAAACACGTATGTACCCGCAGTGCTGCCAAACCCCCGCAACACCCCGTGAGCAGTTACACTCCCTGGGCTCCTCACCCACACTGCACGGGACAGCAAACCCACCTGGTGAGAGTCTGGGAGTGCTGAGGTGGGTTTCAGGTACCACTGCACCCTCTCCAGCAGCTCTCTGGGCAGAAAACCTGGGCGTGGCAGCTCCAAACAGTTTGGTCTGGGCATGAAAGGCGGGCTTCCTCCTTCGGAGGGCTACAAATCCAGACTCGCTTGGTTAGCGGGGCAAAGAAACAGGTTTGGCATTATGATGTGCAGAAGAAAATGGAGAACCAGGTGTTGGTAGCCCCAATTCTGTTCACTCATCTCCTTGAAAGCAAAACCTAAACAAACAAACAAACAAAAAAAAAAAATTCCAAAGGTTTTGGGACCAACCAGACAGCGGATGGGATGTTTTTCAGCACCAGCAAAACTGCAGCTCTGTTACCTAGAGCCATGTTTGAAAACATCTTGAATAAGGTCCTAGGAAAAGCAGACTTTGTTAAATCAATTACCCTTAGATGTATGGAAACAACTTAGTTCACGCCCATTGTTTTCTGGAGTAAATTGCTATAACCTCAGGTCCCAGTATGTCCCAAGCTGCTTAACATGACCCAAAGAGGGACTTTTCCTCCGTATTTTCCTGTAAAAACAGGTGCGATGGTGGTGGTGTGTTCTTGGGGGAGGGTGGTTTTGGTTTTGGTTGGTTGGGTTTAAGGTGGCTGGTTTGCACGTGTATTGCGACCAACCCTTGCAGAGTGTCACGCAAGAGGAGCTGCGTTCTTGTGTCCCTCTAACTCAGTATCACTCAGAAATGTCCCTAATTAAGGCATCTTCCAGCTTTGAAGAATTCTTCTCCTTCCCTCCACCTCGGAGTCTGGCACAGTGGTGGTTTCCTATCTATGACAGCAAAGGTGGCGGAGACCACAGCCTGGGGTCGAGGTGCTTCATCTGCAGGAGTTGCTGAGGTCATCCTGCCTTAACACCTCCTGGAGAGTTGGCAGGGTGAGGGTGGGGCTGGCGGGTGACAGGCAGCTGGGAAAAAAAAAAGATGTGGCGAGATGAAAAGACTTCTCAAAGCTCAGGTGATGATTTCTGTTCATGTGAATATTGACTGGTTTTAGGTTCCTGTTGCAGCTTACATTCAAGAAGTACTGTGATGTGTTTGATGCGGAGTAGGCAAGGACAAGGGAAGACGGGGCCTTGGCTCTGCCCCCTTGTGTCTGCGCACGATGATAAAATCTTTTAATTAAATGATCGCGTCGAGTGCACAGAGTGAACAGTGCTCGCTTAATGAGCAGTTGCTCAATTTTGTTTTGCTCGCCATTCAATGGACGGTGCTATGTCTTATTAACTGTGCACTATTTAAAGCCCGCTCAAAGACAGTATTAACTTCCCTGCTGCATTGATACGGTGCGGCTCACGGAGGTATCCGAGTGCTTTCCAAACACTGATGGATTAAAACATAAATGGGGAGTGTTATTATCCCTGTTTAATGATGGGGAGCCAACATAAAAAGAGATGGGAGCTGATAATTAATTCAAAGTGCTGGTCCGAGGTACCCCATAGCTGTCCCCTTCCAAGCCCTGGGCTTCACCTGGCTGACAATGTGTGCACAGCCCAATGCTGGGTGACCCTGCCTGCAGCTGTTGGTGCTCAGTGCCCTCCAAGTCAGACCCAAGTGCCTCCGATCAGATGTCCCCCAAAGTTGGGCACAATTAGTGGCTACTTTTGAAAACTTCAAGCACCTTGCCCAGGACTACACAAAGCCTCTGTTGCAGGAACAGGTCGGGAGGAGCCAGCTGCCCTTCAAAGAATAAAAACGTGCATCGAGCTGCTGGCATTGGATTAAGCACGAAAGCATCTTGCAGTCTTTGGTTTTACTTTCCCAGCTTCTCTGGCAGGAGTTTACCCAGCAATTTCCCCTTTGCTGCACAGCCCAGATCCGTTCTGCAAGAGGAAGCGCTGTGTGAAGTGTGTGTGTCCTGGGGGACACCATGGCATTTGTGCCTGTGAAAGTGCACTGCCAGCAAACGATCCGGGCTGAAATTGTACAGGCAGCTCGGGCACCTCCAGAACCTGAGTGTTCCCTGCCTGGTCCTCATTCTGTGTGTGATACAAGTGTAGTGTGTGTGCAAGAGAGCATCGAGTATGCTAAAGCAAGTCTGGTAGGGGAGAGTGAGCAATGCTGGGGTGAAGCCTAGAGACTCCTCAGCAGAGCCGGGGCATTTTGGATCACTGTTATTCCTGGGCCACAGGGATAACAAATAGCAGATTATCACTGACACCCATCTGCAGATGAGCTGATGGAAGGGACATGATGTTACCGACTGAGTTTCATGGGTGTTGGCTCACGGCAGAGGTGTTTTGGGGCCAGGCAGCCTCTGGAGGAATACACAGAATATAAATATAGACGAATATATAATGCAGAATATAAAAGTCATGGCCTGTTCCCTTGTGCACACCGGCAGAGTTTGGTGCCCTCTGCCCAACCTCCTCCTGCACACCCCAGCCTCTGCTGTCCTTCTGTTCCACCGGTGCAGCCTCCTGCTCCCTCTCCCTGCATCCTCATCCCCATCCCATAGACTGGCACCAGACATGAGGCTGCACAACCACTCTGGGCCTCCAGTTTTTCTGAAGCAGAGGTTTGGCCATGCAGAATGGGGGAAAGTGGCCCTACAGTCTAGTTTGTCATGTCTTTAAAAGAGTTTGAGCTATCTCTTTATCTCATAGCAGGGCCTGTGTCGGGGCTTTTACTTTCTGTACAGCTCATCTAACCTCTTAGCATCTTTCTTTCTCACTTCCCAGCCACTCCTCCCCCCCCCCAAAAAAAAATCTGTGCCAACGGAAGTTTCTTGGAAATAGATATCTAAGAATCCCCCTGGTTTAACAAACAAACAAAATAACAAAAACATTAAGTTCATTTTATTGGAAATTTCACCGCTGACTCCAAAAGAGATTGTATGGTCTTCAGCACTAGATACTGTGTGACAGGAGGGAAGATAGTTAATGCTTCTCCTTTCTCTGTGAGTCAGAATAACAGATATAATCCCATCCTTTCATCCTATGAAAAGACTTTTGGGCTGTCTTTTGGCCTGCTTTGTTCCAAAAATGTCAAGAAGAACATTTCTGTGAGGATACAGGCCAGTGGAGGGGAAGGCTTTGGAAAACCATTGTGAGGTTGTTCTGGAGCAATAGGTGACAAGGTGGCTTAAAAAAAAAAATTCCAACTCCCTGATTAATTGTTTTACACTCCCTGATTAGTTCGCTCGTCTATGGGTATGTGTGTGTTTGTAAGACGCATGCACTCTTTCTCTTCATATCCGTTTCTCTACTCAAACACGGTCAATTCCACTTCCCTCTCCTCACATGCACCCTCAGATCGCCCTGGGACAACATTCCACCAAGCAATAGCATCTCGCTGCAAGTGAATCGGGCATCTAACATGTTTATTTTATTTCTGTACCCAAATGCAGGAGATTATTCTTTAAATATGGTGGGGGTTTTCCCAATCCTGTCACCTACACCTCCTGCTCATTAGCAGCAAATATTTGCTCAAGAAGTGGAAAGCAGCACTTTGTTTATTTTAAGCAATAATAGAACAAGTTTGGGCCTGCAAAAAAAAGTTGTGGCTAGGAAGGAGAACGATTCCCAGTGTCAACCGTATGTTGCATTCATCTAACTGAAGTGGCTTAATTACTGATAGATGTTGCCATGCTCATAAAGATAGCATGAACCTTTTTGCCAAGACTGTTTGCTGATAATTGCATTTCCTGGAAAAAAAAGAGCCTGAAAGACTTTCTCGCGCCAAGCTTTCCTTCCCGTCATCCTGCAGTGCCCTTTCCCTTTAGGTACTCACATCAGGATTTGCATCGAGAGATGCTCGCATGTAACAAATCTCTGGAGGTCTGGCAGAGTTAACGCTCCTGTCTCAGTCTCTCTTGGGGCAGGACGCCTGCAGCAGCGGTGGGGTTTCACTCCTCAGGAGAGGGAGCGGTGGTGATTTGGATTAGATTATTTGTCTAATTGCGTAGCTGGCTTCAGCCTGGGATTAAGGCGGCTCAAATAACGATCCGACTTTTTGTAGCTGTAATGAGTGGCAAGCTCAGCCCTTCAAGACCCCTGAGATTTTGATTCCTTTCCAAAAATATTCCTGTCCTCAAATCCAAAGGGGAATTTGGGATTTACCACTAAGGGATAAGTGGGTTGGTGGTAACAACCGGCAGCCTCCCTCCGCTTCTGCCTATGCATTCTCATGATAAAGGGCACTTTAAAGCCCCTCTGACAATGAATGAGTCCTAGTTAAATATTTCAAGAACTTCTTTACATGGTTTCCTCTGATGCATGTACTGTTGAGACATCTGTCTTTCGTACTAATAAAGTAGTCTAGATTTAAAATGAACTTCATTGGATTGCTTTGAAACTATAGGCACATATGGTTCATAATTAGCTGGATATCTCTTATAGTTAAATGATTTTTTCTCTCTCTCTCTCTCTCTCTGTCGCCCATTCGCATCAATAATAGAAGCAAACAAAGTTCCAATTGTTCCCTGTTGCGGGACATTATGTGCCTGAATAAATGGATGTTGGCTGTGTCTACATGGATTTGCCATATGGCTACAAAGGCCGAAAGAATAGGGGCAGTGTGCTTTGTGCCGGGGCGAGGAGGGCCGGCCGGGCTGGGTGGGGCAGGGCACGGGGGCGACGGGCAGGCGGGTGACAGCCGCACACCTTCCCGCACCCC
>NW_010389380.1:0-383 GCF_000710305.1 Buceros rhinoceros silvestris
GAACCCAGGGCCTCCCCATCCCTAGGGAATCTTCCCTGCGGGGGACGGGGGGAGGCGGGGGCCATTCCCAGCCCCATTGGTGGGCAGGAGGAACCCCGGACAGCGTCCTTTCCCCTCACCCCGGCTGCCCCAGGGGTAGTCTCCCCGGCTGCCCCAGGGTTAGGGAGGCAAGGAGGTGGACGGAGCAGGGCTCATTACCAGAGCTGGTCCCGGTGAACAAAGGGGCTCTCAGCACTGACAGCTATCTGGCGGCTAACAGCCCCTGGGGGCTGCCCGCAACCGGGGCACCGGGCCGGGTGCAGCTGGACGTCCCGCAGTACCACCGCTGGCTCCCACCCTGGGCACTCATCCTGCTGCCAGACTCAGCCCTGGTGCCGACAGGG
>NW_010389380.1:587-1182 GCF_000710305.1 Buceros rhinoceros silvestris
ACAGCCCCAGTTCTGCCCCCTCAGTGGGGCATTTGGGGCTCACGGCTTTGCCCCATCCACGGCGGGGCTCACCTGGAGGGATGGTGACCCCACTGTGTCATCCCCACAGGGTACCTCCAACACTGCCTGGCACCCGCCGGCTACGACACCGACAAGAAGCAGGGTCTGCCGCCACCGCCGGACCCAGCCTACGCACCCGGCCACGAGGAGTACAGTGACCCCGAGAGCCCCCAGTCCAGCTTTTCCGCCCGCTACTTCAACGGGGAGGCGGCGGTGACGGACAGCTACTCCATGGATGCCTTCTTCATCACGGACGGGCGGTCACGCCGGCGCAGCGAGAGCCAACGCCGCGGCAGCCACCGTCACTCCTGCCCCGAGTGCGGCAAGACCTACGCCACCTCCTCCAACCTCAGCCGGCACAAGCAGACCCACCGCAGCCTGGACAGCAAGATGGCCAGGAAATGCCCCACGTGCGGCAAAGCGTACGTCTCCATGCCCGCCCTGGCCATGCACGTCCTCACCCACAACCTCAAGCACAAGTGCGACGTGTGCGGCAAAGCCTTCAGCCGGCCCTGGCTGCTGCAGGGCCACATGC
>NW_010389380.1:1365-1585 GCF_000710305.1 Buceros rhinoceros silvestris
GCGCGCCCACATGCAGACCCACTCCGCCTTCAAGCACTACAAGTGCAAGCAGTGCGAGAAGACATTCGCCCTCAAGTCGTACCTCAACAAGCACTATGAGTCCGCCTGCTTCAAGGGCTCCGAACACAGCTGTGCAATAGGGAACTAGAGCCCAGGCCCCTGTGGCGCATCCCCATCCCCACTTCTGTCCCTGTCCCCATCCCCATCCCACCCCATCCCA
>NW_010389380.1:1728-1965 GCF_000710305.1 Buceros rhinoceros silvestris
CCACCCCAGTCCCGGTCCCCAGCCCAGCACTCCTGCAGCTGCAACCGGCCGGTCTGTGGCCGTGCCGGTGCTGGAGGACATATCCCCGTAGACTCACTCCCCGCCAAGGAGGAGGAGGGTGTCCCAGCTCTCCCCAGGAAGGGTCTGATCCCGTCGGCCCCAAGTGGGACCCAGCTCCTCGCCCACAGGTGCCTGAGCCCCTCCGCAGCCAGGCAGGTCTCTCTGCGGGGGGCTCCT
>NW_010389381.1:0-262 GCF_000710305.1 Buceros rhinoceros silvestris
GCCAGCACCAGGCGGGTCCGTGCGAGCCCCTGCGGCTCCCAGCGGTAGGAGGATGCTCTGCCCGGGGAGCAGCGCCCGGGGGAAAAGCCTTCCCTTGCCCCAGCCAGCGGCTGGCTGACAGCAGAAAGAGGAATCCTGCTGGTCCGACAGAAACCACTCCGATCCCTCTACCTGGGAGGCAGCTTTTGCCAGGGGTTCCTCCAACCCACCCCCTGACAGATACGTGGAGCTTCCCCCAACAGGGAGCACAGGGACACGCCAA
>NW_010389381.1:561-843 GCF_000710305.1 Buceros rhinoceros silvestris
ACACAGGGTTGCTGTAGAGAGGAGTAGTGGGGAAAAAACCCAGCCCCGTCCTCTCCTGGCTCTGGCGTGGCAGTGCCTGCAGCAGCCAGCACCCCAGTCCCTTCCCGGCTATGCTGCTGCGGCAGCGGCACTCCTGTGGGCAGCCCCGGCTCAGGTCTCAGCAGCCCGTGCCATCTCCCTGACAGATGAGGGCATAAATCTTCCAAGGATGGATTTAATTAGCCTGAAAAAGAGCCGGAAGGTGCCCGCACACCAGGCTGGCGGCTCCGGCGCAGGGGGCGG
>NW_010389382.1:0-653 GCF_000710305.1 Buceros rhinoceros silvestris
AGCACAGGCTTACCCCCGTTATCCCGCCGGCAGGCATGCCCCTGGCCACTTCCCCCTCTGCTCTGCCATCGCTTCACGGTTGCTCAGCCACAAAAACGGGTTTGGAGCAAATAGAAATAAAAACACGTAACCGAGGAAGCTGTTGCACAGATTGGGACGTTGGGAGCTAGTGGCTCTTTGGTGTGAAGCTGTTTTTTCGCTCAAAGTGTTTGCATCCTTATAAACAAGCTATTGAGAAGAGAGGCTGACCTGCAGCTGGCAGCTTGTCCCCCGCCCACCACCCCAGCCACAAGGAGGGGACAACAGCACCTGGCTTTTTCCAGGCTGACCAGCAGGGTCCAAAAAGTGTTGCGGTAAAAATGTGACTCACACCGGTCACAGGCAGTGTCTGTGTCTAGAGCCAAACCTCTCCACAGGCCAGGATGTGTTCTCTGGCGCAGCCCTGTCTTCTGGGTTCCTTTCTGGGGCTATAAGCCAGCCTTCCCAGCTGAGGTGTGAGGGCTGATGTGGGCTGGGCTGGGCAGCATGGGGGCCTGCATGCATCTGCCCCACTGGCTCCTGCCCAGTTCTGGTGCCAGGAAGGCCAGCCTGCGCCGCTGCCTTCCCTGCCTGCATCCCTGCCTGACCACAGAGAGGCTGGGGGGCGGTCGTGG
>NW_010389382.1:747-13427 GCF_000710305.1 Buceros rhinoceros silvestris
TCCCTGCCTGCATCCCTGCCTGCCCACAGAGAGGCTGGGTGCAGCTCGTGGGGCTGTGCTGGGGCCCCGAGCTAAGAGCATGAAGCTGCCCTCTCTCATCCCTGTGCTGGAGGGATGCTGCAGCACGTTTCTGATAGCCAAGCAGAGCACCACAGCAAGAGGAGCTAAGGATGGGAAGAGGCAACACGCAGCGATGCCCCCTGGCTGGGTGGGTGCTGGGGTAAAGCCACCACCTGAGAGCAGTCCCCAGGCTGGCCCACACCCTATGGGCTTAGGGAGAGACACATGACCACGGGAGACACCCGCATGTGGCTGGGCTTTACCTGGCTGTGGCCCTGGAGACACAGGTCTTGTTCTTCCTTCCTTGCAGGTGGCAGCAGGGATTCAGTCCTTGTCCGGGTGCTTTCTGAAGCAGCAAAATGCCTGCCAAGGCATCCTTTGGGCTGTCATCACAGCAATGTCAGCTCCATCGTTGGGCAGGTGCTCTTCTCCATCCACCGAAGCCATCGACCCTCAAGGCACGTCACCACAAATTTGCTGCCATCAGCATCTTGTACTGATAATGCCAGGGCACAAACCACGCTCCCTCGGTTGTCGAGGGAGTCCCAGCAGCGCAGTATTCCTCCTTGGGACAGTGTCCTTGTCTCGCTGGGGCTGGTACAGCAGGGCGGCATTCCCGGCCACCTGCTCCACCCCAGACAGCTCACGCCGTGGGTGTTGTCTCGGGCATATTTCCCATTCCAGTCCAGTTTTTCAGGCGCTGGCTAACCTGGCTCCAGCGAGCTCTTTGCAGGATGTCCTCCCCGTCAGGCCCTGCGGGGAGTGGCTGACACTTCCTTCCCCAGTGCAAGCCATTTCTTTCCTCCCATGCCACTGGCTCCACTGCTCCTCTGGTCCAGCCCCAGAGCTGGGTCTGCTGCGGCTCCTCATGGCTCGCCCTGGTGGCTCGGGTACCGGGATCAGTGTCCCAGCACTGTCACCACTGCAGGGCTGCCCTGGCCTGGCTCTCCTTACAAGGGGAAAGCAAACAGGCGCCAACTGACTGAGCACTGTTGTTTGTGTCCCAGAGCAAGGTTCTTTGCTCAGGTTAAGCCAAGCTAAGGGGTTCCAGCAAGGCGGGCTGTCCCCTGGCACTCTTGGCATTGGCGCCCTTGTGGGCAGCCAGCACGCCCACTCTGCCAACGCGAAACCTGGCAAGCAGAGGCAGGGTGTGGGACCGTGTGTGGGACCCTGCAGCTGCTGCAGAGGGCAGCAGGGAGGCAGGACTGCCCTCTCCAGTGACAGAGCCAGGTTTGTGTGACCACATTGCAAAACTGTTTTACAAGACGCTTTGCACAGAGCAACCTCCATAGCACCAGCCAGCCCTCCTCATACCTGCTGCCATGGCAGGAGCACTCTATCAGCCCTTCTCTGGGAGTATTTCAGAAAAAAAACAACCCCAAGCTGCTGATGGGACAAGGTCCTCCCGTCACATTCCTTGTGTGATGACCCAGACCAGTGGCTGGTGAAACACTTGCTTGACAGTGCTGGGCTCTGGCTCAAAATAGGCATGGGGATAAAAGCATCAGCAAGAGGAAGGCAGGTTTGCAGGGCAGAAGGCTGTGGCTGCTCAGCATGTATACAGCCATCTGGGGAGAAGGTACTATCTCAGGCAAGAAGGTGGTTATTGCCCCCTATATCTCGCCCTGAAACCTCTGCTGGCTCCTGGAAAGCCATTTGTTGCCAACAAGGATTTTCTCAGCTACTCAAATGTGAAAGCTCAGGCTGTTCAGAGGAAAGCTAAAGCCATCAGGGGGCTCTCTGGGAGCACAACAGATAAGCTTCGAGTTAGAGTTTGCTCAGAAAATAAAACACAACTTCCAGCTATACAAAGCACGCCAGTTCAGGCTGGTAACAGCAGGCAGGTGCTCCTCTCTGAGAGGCAGGTTTGCACAGGAAAGCTGCATTTCCTCTGTTTAATGTTTTCCATTATTACTGTTCTTTGGATTTCTTTCCCGTCTTGAAAGGACTTTATGACCACATGCTGCTATCGGCTATTCATAGTGGAAAAGAAAACATGAGGGGGAAAATGGCAGCTCAAGAACGTACTTGCAGGTGTGTGCTAATCACAAAACTTCTTCCCACACGGCAGGTGTAGGAAGTGGACTTTGTCTCCAGCACCCTTCCCTGTGCGTGGCGTGCAAAGCGGGAGGATTTGAGCTAAGGTGCTTGGGAAAGGAGGAAAAACCCTCCGAAATGTAAGGTCTTCATTCTGCTGAGCTGGACATCAGCATGAGGAACTCCTGAAAAAACACACTGACATAATCTCTTTCTCTTCCTCCTTCCCTTCCCAGCTAGCATAACCTGTGCTTAACTCCTCCATGGGAGGGAGGCGGGGCTGTGCCTGGATAACCCCTTCCGCACACTTCTCCAGGGCTGTGCTGAGCGCCTGCTCCTAAGCAGGTAGAAATTGTGTTAGCTCCAGTGGTCTGGAAGGAGCTGCAGGCTCCAGCCTCATGGATGGAAGGCACTGCCCGCACCACGAGGCAGAGCACAGCCTAAAAATAAGCAGATAGAATTTGATCCAAGCAGAATAAATTAAGAGTCAGCTCTTTATTTCTAAGAGGATCTTTCTATTTATGGGCCTTAGGCAGCCCTCCTTCTGGAGGAGGCTTCAGCCCCTCTTGGACTCTCTGAGGCTACAGCAGCTCAAGTCTCCTGTATCCACATTTTAGTGCTTGAAGCTTCATGTCCACCGGCCTCTGTGGTCTCTCCCGCTCCCCACCAAGTCATTGCTTTTCCTACCTCAAGATTTTAATTTCTGTCCCAGGGCTGGTGGCTCTGGGCCTTTCATCCATCTGTCCCATGTCCCTGTTATTAGCTGAGCCAGCTGATGGTAAGGACAGCTTCAGGAGAAAGCCAGACTCTGACTCGAGAGCACTGAATGCTGAGGTATCTGCCTTTCTGCCCAGGCAGTGTGCCTGTTCTCTCGGGACAGGCGGAGCAGTGCTCTGCTGAGAGCCCTCTGCCTTTGCTTGCTCAACAAATGAAGCGGTACTGATAATTATTTTTCTCTTCCTCCCATTAATGCAGGGATGCTGGTAGCTGCTGTTCTTGCTGATATCTCTGCTGGTGAAGGGTAACAGTTTGATGAGAGCACAATTACCCAGTTATCAAACAGGTTAGTTTGTAAGCCCTTCCTGGGGGCTGGTGTCTCCAAACCTCTGAGCAGGACAGGCACTCAGTCCCTGCCTCTGCCCTGCCCTGCCCTGGGAAACCATGGACGAGCAGCACGTAGAGGTGTGCACGGTCCACAGGCACCTGGACAAGGGTTCCAGGGAGGGATGGGGGTGTCTGCAGCACCTCGCAGTTCTGGGAAGGAGGACAAATTTCTCCAGGCCAGCCCAGCCCCAGCACCCCATCAGGGGGCAGTGCCAGTGACAACACTCCTCGGCCCAAAGCAACCCACGGGGCGGGTGTGCCATGCCACCAAGCACCTTCTGCCTGGAGTGAGGAGATAATGAGACAGGAGAAAGGAAAGAAGAGTTCAGAAAATTCTGGTGGCTTATGCTGATTAGTCATTTCCACTGATCAAACCAACATCTTCTCCCTGCCTGGCTTTGTGCAGTTTCTGCTCCTGCCGAGTCATTACAACCACCCACCCGCGGAGCTGGGGCTCCACGTGACCACCACCTCTTCCCAACAGCACCCCATGTTTTCTGCCTGGGCCAACCACATGCCTGGGTGCTGCCAGCACCCCACCCCTGGGTGCAGTTGCTCTCCCATGCAAGGGGGTGTGTGTGAGAAGATGAGCAGAGGTGTGTTCCCTTGCGATTCACCTTCTCCTCTGCGATCAGTTACCTAAGGAGTCCCACTACCACCCCCTTCTCCAGGCAAATTTCTGCAAGAGTCATTACTCTAGAGTCACCACAGTAGCTGCTCCCTGCATGGGAGACATTGCAGGAGCCTTCTTTTCTTGTTTGAGAGAGAAACAAAGGGTGGGAGGGAGGCAAGAGCAGTCCTTTGAAGCTGCCAAGCCAGTCCGTGTGGAAACTCTCCATCTCTTGTTCCACTGACGCAACTGGGAGTGCCTCTGCCTTGACAGGACTTGTGTCTCCACCACGGGCAAGCACATCAGCTGCCCCCTCAAGAGGGATCATTGTGTGCTTGTTTCACTGCTGAAGGCAGAAACCCAGCCCAGGAATCTCAGCTGGAGTGCTGTGTCTCACAGCAGTGTAAGGACACCTGAAACAAAGTCCTTGGAGCAGGCCACCAGCTCCATGCACTGCCAGGAAGGAGGACAGGGATGGGTAGCCCTGCAGTGGACTGGGGAACCTCATGGCCTTTGCAGGGGCGCAGACTAATGCCTGGGCTTTCCCTTCATTTTATGAGCAGACAAACAACCGAGCAGGTTGTTTCCAGAACTGGGCATCTCCATGGGAGGCTGCAGAGAGCTGGGGGTGGGCAGCTGCCTGGCTTTAATGGAGGTCTGACTGCAGATCCCTGCAGGACAGTGCTCGTGGGGCTGCCACATGCCAAGGCTGAGAAGACAGAGACATGTGGCCAAACAAACCCAGAAACAGCGAAAAGCGGCTGAGATGGAAGGAGAGGTCTAGGGATCCCCGGAGGCTCAGCAGCAGCGGAGAGTCTGCAGGACCAGCTCAAGGTGTTGTCCAAATGTCCTCCTCGATCCATCTCCTCACATCTTAGCAAGGATGGTGTCTGACTGGGTAGAAGTTTGTTGTGGAAAACCCCAGCGTTTTATGCCATGGAATGTAAAATGATGGCCAGGAGCCCCAGGTGCTGGTGACACTGGGGTCTGACAGCTCGGACGAGAGTCTCTCACTCAGCCTGGGCACCACCCGCCCAGTCCCCGGGGCCCTGTACAGCTCAGTGTCCCTGTACCTGTCCGTTTACCCCAGCTCTGGCAAAGTGGGGCTTCCTGCCAAAGCACCAGTGCCGGCCAAGGCATGCTCTGCCTGTCCGTTGTTTCGGCTGAGAGCAGAGCTCCTCTGTGCGTCAGCAGCCATTACTTCATCTCCTTCCCTGCAGCCACAAGATGACTGCAGCGTCAGAGCGACGTCTCCATTATTAATGTGTGCAGATGAGGTGCCAGCTCCAGCTATTCCACCTGCCTTGATTCACCAGCCTACGCCCCAGCCTCAGGTCTCCTCCCCAGACCGTGACGGTAGATAGCCACCAGCCACGGCACCTTTCAGTTTGAAACGTCTCTGCCAAGCCCTGGGTCCTGCTCTTGCCCAGGGGGGATCACAGGGCCATCCAGCAAGGATGCAGGGAAGGAAACCTGGTTCATGCGGTCTGCTGGGGTGTCCAGCAAGATGCACAGCCAGGCCTTCCCCCACAGGCCTTTGGGGATACAGTGCTGTGTGGGAGGGAGAGAGGAAAGATCTGCTAGGCAGATCAGTTGTTGCAGGCAGGAAAGGAAGAACTGGAGCAAGGGGTCTGTTTTCATAGCAAAGGGATGTTACCCATGGAGAATCGCCGTTTCCAGAAATTATCTGAAAAAGGGCAGGGGGAGCAAAGTGACCATATGTGCCACCACCACTCAGCTCTTCAGAGCAAAGCAGACAAGGGCAGGCTGTGAGGAGCTGCCAGGTCCCTATCCTTGAGCAGTGGGACAGCCAAGGAAACTCAGGCAAAGGCAGAGCCAAAACACAAAAACTAGTCTTAACATTGGTAGGCCCAATAATGGGCTCTGGTTAGTGCATCTCCTCCCAGAAAGCAGATCTTGGGAGTAGTGCTAAACAAAGTTTGCAAAATGTCTGGAGCAAAGAAAGCAGAAAATTGGATGTTGGAAGTGTGTAGGAAAGGAACAGAGGGTGAGAAAGGAAGCACTGCCGCTGCGTAAGCCAGCAATGTGCCCACACTCAGGAGGCTGCGTGCGGGTCTGGCTTGTCCCCGTTGCCTCCGTCTTGAGAGGGATATGGAAGAGGCTCAGAGAAGGGAAGCAGGAATAACCTAAACTCTGGAGCAGCCTCTGTGTGAGGGATGGCTCCATGGCCAGGAAAAGAGATGATGAAGAGGTGTGTGTGATACAGAACTACACCGTCCTGGGAGGCATGTGAGAATATGGAGGCGTGATTGCTCACCGTCTCTTCCAGTACAGGAGTACAAGCTCCGAATGAAACTACCTGGAGGGAAGCTGAAAACAAGGAAAAGGAAGTGGTTCTCAGTGCAACATATAGTTAAACCGTGGAATTCCCCACCACAGGATGTTACAGATGTGAAGCATTTAAACAGGAACTGGATGAATTCATGGAAGAAAAATCTTTTGGGTTATTAAACACAAAGAACCACCATCTCTTCCTGAAGGCTGGAGGACTGGTGGAAGTTGGGGGACTGTTCTCGGGAAGTCTTGCTGCGCCCTTACTCTGTTCCTCTGTAAACATCTGCTGTGGGCCATGGCTGGGGCCAGGATATTGACCTAGAGGAGCTGTTACATGGCTCTCATGTTTTGTCAAACCACTGCCCTGAGATGAAGCCACCAGACTGGGCAGCTCCCTGGGAACATGTCACACCATGTCCTCACCTGAGAGGAGCCCAGGCTGCTCTGGTTGCAGGTTCTGCAGAGAGGCTGCCCCACACGGGGAGCTCAGCCAACCCGCGCCGTGTGCTGGACCAGCCATGCCACCACAACATGGTCCCATTCCCTTTGGTTTTAAGAGAATAGTTGATAATAATCAACTAATGTTCATTGTTCTCCTTGAAGTGCTTTTCTGGAATGTCTCACCACAGGGAACATCCCTCTGCCTGGTCTCTTCTGTTTTTTCAGACAGCATACAGCCTAACAAGAGCAAACACCTCTGCTGCTAACAGCTAATGGTCTGGTGATGTCCTTGAGATAGAGGAGGGGAAAAGAGTCTTGGAATTCATGGAAGCCACAACACATGTTTTGGTCACAAAAAATAATTTTTAAAAAGTTCTTGTGCTAGAACTCAGTCCTGCCTCTTTCACCAGCCCACACCTTTGCGTGCATTTCTCCACTGCTTAACGCTTGCAAGAGTTGTAATCAGCTCAGAGGTGGCAGGAACTGGCTACTTGGACAGGGCAGCTGACTCCAGTGTCTTCTGTTTGCCTGCTGCCACATGGTCTTATGACATGACCTGATCATTGTGATAGCCAGGCAGCCTGAGTCTGGAGATTTCAGAGCACCATCCACAGTTCCCCAGGGTGATAAAGCAAACCTCACAGCAAGGGCAAGCAGAGAGATGCTGTCATGTGCCTGGAGTTCCCTGCAATGCACCAGTTCTCAGCAGCTGGGTACCAGGTGCTGGGTATGGAGCAGTGACTTCACGGGCTTTAACGGGAACGTCTGACTGCAGTCTCTCTCCTCTGTTGTTTGGGAGAGGGTCCAGCAGAGGTGAAACAAGGAGAAATTTCTAATTTTAGAAACCTTTGTCTTCAGGGTAGTTTTTTAAAAGGTGACTGACAGGGCTTCAGGTGCTCTGGACACTGAACACACCAGTCGCAGTGTGGGTCGCTCTGGCAGCTCTCTGACCCTCAGGAGGTAAACAGGACTCTTGATTCTCTTTGTAGCTCCTGTCCCAACCTGCCAGGAGAAACCATCAGACCAGCATGGTCTCAGACTAGCATGGGAGAAGCCCAGGGAGCCACGGCTCAGGCACCACTGCCTTTCTCTCCTCTGGGGACACAAGGGGACTCTGTGTCCCACTGGAGTCAGGATAACAGAAGCCCTTTGACAGCAGACGAACTGCCTCACTGAGGAGAGAGGTGACAAGTCTCACACTTGAGTCACATTGAGATTTTGATCTGCCCCCCAGGTACCAGTGGGCTTTGGAGAAGGCCAGTAACACCTGTCATCAGGGCGAGCAACCCGTGCTGTGTGACATTACTATGCCAGGTGTCAGCCACCACTGCACAGACGTGGCCTCACAGACCCAGAGGAGATGGCTGCAGGAAGGAGTGTGCGTACAAGAGTCTGCCCCGGAGCCTCATTCAGTGATAATAAAAATGCCTGTATTTTCACTCAGTGCCAACAAGGTCAGGCACAGAGCAGTGACTAGCAGAGCTGTGTTCCCTTCATGAAGCCACTTTGCAGCTGAATGTGGTGATGGGCTGTTGGAGGTGCCCTCCTGCTCTGTAGCAGGCACCAGTCCCCACCATCACTCGCTCTCCCTCGGTGTGAGGGAGATGCCACTCACATCGGAGCTGCGGTCAGTGCAGAGCAGAAGGGAAGTCCATCCCTAGCTGGTGCAGCTCCCAGGTTTGCACCATGGGTGTCAGTGAAGCATCCTGCTCTTCAAGACACCCAGTTACTTCCCAGGGCGCTCAGATGACTGGCCCCGTGCCTCTGAGCAGCAGGCAGCAATCCAGGCTACTGCCAGAAAACACGGTGGCCAAAAGCTGCCTTGCTGTGTCACAGAGCCTGGGGTAAGCTGTCCCCATTGGGTCTCGCTGCCACCCAGCGCTGGGACTGAAGCTGGTGTGCCTCTGCTCCTCAGATGACAAAGTGGGACCCACATGGTGTGACTTCTCCGGAGCAGATGTGGAGCAGGGCCTTGCTCATCAAGGGGCTGATTGATTTGTTAGCAATATTTCCAGTACTGTGGCGACAATAACATGTGATGAGCCTTTCCCCTTATCTGGCACTTTCCACCCTGCGCTTTTCACAAACGCTAATGAACCGGAGCTTGTGATGATCTTCGGAGGGAGAGAAAAAATTCAGGCATAATCAACCAGCATCTCTCAGCCCTTGTGTTTTTTTGATCTCAACAAGAGTGAGCTTTTAGATGACATGAAAAACTGCTCCATTGATGGAAATGTTCAGGTCTGTTAAGTGACTGTGGGAAGGGACAAGACACAAGTGGATCCTACCCCTGGGAGGACACGCTCACGAAGGGGTTGGAGCCCCAGGCTTCCAGCCACAATTTCTCTGGAATCAATTGCTCTGGCCCGAGTCCACATCCTGGGATACTTTGCCCAGCAGCATCCTCGTGCTATGCCCTTGTACGTGGCTTCTGAGAGATGGGCCAGCACTCAGCATCCGTCAGAGCTAGTCTCCTGCAAATCTACCCCAGGATTTAGAAATCAGGAGGGTGGCCTAGGAAATATAATGTTTAAAAATCACACAGGCATTTACAAACAAGCCCCTGGAGGGATGGGGCTCCTTTCTGCTGCACTGTGCTCTCTGGGCTTTCTGGGGTGCTCTCAAACATGTTTTTCTTTCCAGTCTTGGAAGGAAGCACCTTGCTTTAAAAAAATCGAAGGAACTGTAATGCCCTGACTCCACAGGACTAACTCCATGACCCCTGAGGAGGTGCTGATAAAAGCCACCACATGATGTGCTGTTAGTGATAAAATCACCCGGCTCAGCAGCCCTTGATTGTGTCCCTCATCTGCAACCTGCTTGAGTGCTGATCGTCACCTAGAGTCAGCCTCTAAGTGTTTTAAGATTCAGGAGGTGGGAGTCAGAGGGACCATCCCTGCTGTGGAGGGGCCTGGGGGGACTGAGGGACACAGTCTCTGCTCACAGCTTCTTTTCAATTCTCCTCCAACGTGTAAAGAGATTCAGAGCAGCCCAAGTAGAGGATGATGGGGAGCCCACTGGGATGGACTGTGCTCAGCTGGCTCCTGCCTCCAGAGAACAGAAACTTCCACCCAGCATAGCTAAATCTTGCTGGCCACATCCTGCACCCGAGGATCTTGCTCTGCTGCAGCAGCAGACACTCTGCAACACCTGCTTTTGCTTCTTTTATCCTCCCTGGCATCCTAAACCATGGCACATGTCATGTACAAAACCCATGTTCCCTAAAATGGTTCAAGAAATGATACTTAGGGGGAAGATTTACTCCCAGGTGTATCAGCAGTCATCCACAAGCTGAATTACTCGTGTTAGAGGAGACTCACCTCAGTGACTGAACCTGACTGATTTAAGCAGTCTCACAAAGGAAATGTGCCTTGGATGCCAAATACCAGTACTCTGCACTAGCAGGATAATTAATTCAAAAGGGCCAGAGAAACTGCTGCTGAAGACCTATCCTCAGCCTTTGACAGGCAGTGAATCAGCTGTGCTGCCATTTACATTTCTTTTGGACCATGACTTCTTCAGAGTCTCTCACCTCACCTCCCACTGCTCAAGTACCCAAAGCAATTTCAAGTCTGACATCACTGGAAAGTTTGGACTTCAGCTTCACCCCCATTCAGCAATTTGTTCCTAGTAATTGTGCCAGAGGAAAGGAGATGCAGTTCCTCCACCCACCTACAAACACTTCTGGAGCTGCACAGTCTCTGGCACTGGATTAGGGAAGGAACCTGCTTTTGGAAATCTTGTGGTCTTTCAGAGAGCTAAGGCAAGATAAAATGAGACATCCCAAAGGAAATCAGATGAACTCCATCAAGAAAGACACTTCTAGAGATCTCATGTCTTTAAACATTTTTGCCTGGGTGGATAGTCTGAGCTCTGTGGCACAGCCGGGACAATCCAAGCAGCCTGCAGACACTGCTGCTTGGCACTATTATGTTCACTAGAGAAACTCTGCAGGAAAGAGTCTTCCAGGAAACAAGTTCTTTGGTAGAGCTTCAGCTGTGCACTAACGGCATTTCCTATGAATCATATAAATTACTTGAAAATCCCCCTTTTCCTGCAGTACTTAAAAAACCCTCTCTCCAAACAGCCAAGAATGTCTCAGACTGCAGAATTCCCCTCTAACTTCCCACAAGGTTTGGAAATCGTGCTGTTAGCTCATGGACGCCTTCTCCCCAGACCCAGATACTCTTGATTCAATTCAAGCCCTGCAAGAACAAGATTGTCCCCCTGTCCCAGCCCTGCCCCAGGCTCTGCCCAGCTGGCCAGAGCTGTGCCCCAGCTCCAGGGCCCCCTGCGACCCCACCAAGTAAGGCACAGCGATACACCCACGCTGTCGTGGCTGTGGATGACGGGGTCTGTCTGGAGACAAAATGTGGTCACATGCAGGGGTTTTGTGTAAGTGAGGAAGGCTCAGTCCAGCCTTACTGGTCTCTGCTGCCCTTCTCCTGCAGCAGTGCCAGAGACAAACCCCCAGGCCAGACATGGCATGGTTGCTCATTACCTTTTCTGACGCAGTAAGGCATCGTCTGTGCTGGCTGTAACCCTGGGCTACGAGGGATGAAACTTTCTGAGGGTTATGTGTGAACAGTCACAGCAGGCACCCTTGCCAGAAATAATGGTGTCTCTTGCCTTGTGCCAGCACTGGCATTGACGCTTTGCGCTGAGCCAGCCTGGCAAATACAGCCGGTGTCAGACTGCTCCGGAAAAACAGAGTTATTTTCAACCTGGAGCAGTTCCCTGGACTGGTTCCTCGCAGACCCATGCCTGGCCCTGCCAGTGCAGGGGAGGGAGCAGCAGGAGGGCAGGGACAAGTGGACCGGGCAGGGGTGGCCAGTAGCACATCTTTGGTGCCTGTGGGTGCCCTTGGCATGAGTGGGTGTCAGGCAGAACATTGCTCAAGGAATGTGGAGGGACTGGATCTCTCCCACCCCACTGCAATGTCCTGGTGAGCCTTACATCACCCTGCTCTGCCAGAGGCACCTCAGGGGAGCGCAGTTAGGCCCGACTTGTGGCAAAGCCGCCCCATGAGGTATCCTCAGGCATGCAGACAGGATCATCCGAAGATGAGCTACCTCACATGAGGTCCCAGCACAAGCCTTGTTTGGGTCCTAGCGGCACATGCTTCCCCTCTCCAGCCGTTTTCCCCAATGCAGTAAGCTCTGCTAAAAATAGCTGGATGGAGAATCAGCTACAGTCAGCGCAAAGCCAAAGCCAGGGGCTCGAGAGGGAGGGCAAAGGCCCCTGCATGAAGGGCGCACTGCTGGTGTAACGACACAGGCAGGGGGAGCAGGAGGATGTGCTAGAGCAGAATGGGTGTCCCCAGAGAAGCAACCTGCTAGGTTTACAAACCTGCAACCCAGATCTAATTTAAAACACAAATCCCTCAGCCATGACAGAAGCTCACGTGCTCCTCCTGCCAAAGAGAAAAGAAATACTGAGATGACTTTGCCTGCCCAAAGGACTCAGTGACATGCACTGGTGGTGACTCGGTTTGTTTGTCTGCACCCAGGTTTTGCCCACTTACAGGGAAAACTGGGTGCAAAACTGCCATGGGTTCTTCATCTTTCTGAGACAATAAACACTTCAGAGAGCAGATCGGACCTCAGGTTGAAGACATGGATCTTGCTTTTTCTTGGCTACACCGGGTACACAGGGTGAAGGTGGCCCTCTGGAGAGGGGCTGATGCTAGGTGGCTGGAGGAATGAGTCAAAAGACAAAAGGTGGCTGTTTTATTTCCGAAGATCTTGGGCTTCTGCTGATCGTCAGATTCTTTTTCCTTTGCATCATCTCCAGCTTTGTTGGACCTTGCCGTGAGACAATTTGATTCCCTAAACCACCAGAAAACTAGCCTGGCCAAACAAGGGGATCATCTCCTGGCAGGTCAGGAGGCGTGTTGTCTCGGTGAGGGGCCGAATGGCTGGAGCGGCTGGCCAGGAAGTGAGCAGGACCCTGCTGCTGGGGGAGGGATGGGGTCTGTCAGCTCAGCTGAGCTGTAGCGTGTATCTTTGCCCTTTGTGGTCCATAACTTTGCCCTTTGCGTTCTGTATTGCAGAAGCACTCAGCATCTTCATCCCTGGTCCTACCTGGAGCAGCAGCAGCAGCAGGAAAGCCCTGGCAGGTGGAAGCTACACTC
>NW_010389382.1:13722-17338 GCF_000710305.1 Buceros rhinoceros silvestris
CCAACTCCACAGCAGCACATATTTGCTGACATGGTTGTAAACATGTAAAGAAGATGCTGCTCCATCAGTGCTACATCAAACGGCCGGTTTATTAATTGAAACCACTCCTCTCCCTTGCTGGGATCAAGGGAAGAGGTTTGGGGATGTTCAGTTGCAAAGCAGGCACAAATAAGGGATGAGCAGTGCTGGGATCGGGGAGGCTTCATCATGCAGCAGGACTTCCACCCTATCTTCTGGAAAGAGAAGGGAGGGGTTTTATTCCTTTCACTCTATCAAGCGATGCAGCTGTAAACATGTTTTCAACGTCTCAGTGTCCCTGAAAGATGTGAAAATTTATAATGAACAGGGGCTAAAGAATAGCTTGTGGATGCTCTAGCTGTCCAGCTCACCCCATCCTCTTTGGTGGCGGTGCTGAGGCTGGCGTTCTCCCTGTTACCAGTGAATTCAATGATTCCTGTTCTCTCCTGGGTGTGCAGAGCACCCTTCCAAGCAGCAGGAGAAGTTCCTTCAGTTTTCCCACCTGACCGCTCCCGTCTGGTGTTTTGGCTGACAGCATGTCATTGCCAGCGGTGAACAACCCTTGCACTGTCCCCTGGAGCACCCCGAGCCATTCGAGTCACCAGTCTGGCAGCACATTAACCCAGAGAAAACATGAAGAGAAAACATTTGGACAATTTTCTGTAGGCTCGAAGAGCCAAACTTATCACAGAGAGTCTGACGAGCCACCAGAGCTGGGCGTTGGGAGCAGGGTGAGCAGGAGGAGAGAAGGACGCAGAGGTGAGAGCACCCTGTATGAGCAACAGTCAGTTCTTAGATCAGGCCAGCTGCTGTGAAACTACAGCCTAAAATTCCCCTCCCAACTTACATTTTCAGTGCTTTTAAATGATACTGTTCTAAATTCATTTGGAATTTCGGTGGGTTTTATGTTTGTGCAGATCTTAGTATTGTTCATGTTTGCCTCCACCAACACTTGTGCTTTCTGGAAGACTCGGGACACAAACCCCAAGGTAGAGGCTGTGGTGGGATTTTTACAAAACCAGGACTGCTTTCAGACTGTCAGAATCTTCACTGCTCAGCAAGGCACAGCCCAAACACCATGCTGTAGCATCTGGTTCTCCGCAAGGGGCTGGGAAGGGAATTTTCTTGCACTGTGGCATCAAGACAATGCTTCCATTGGCCTAAATAAAAAACAGCAAAAGCTCTTACACAGGTGGACTTCAACCTGACACAGGAGGGGACAACACACCCGGTGAGATCCACCTCCATATCTGATCAGCTTCTGGACATTTAGGATCCATCAGTCCATGAGTCTCCTCCAGCCTCACGCCCTGAATAGTGCTGTTTGTTCACTGGGTTAAATTCTGCCTCCCCAGAAACAGACACACACTTACTGTCTTCTCTGGAACTGAACAACGCTCTCCTCGCTACTGTGGAGATGTGAACAGAGCCCCAGAGTGACTGAGGTGTAAATCTGAAAGGTATGATCCAACGTGGTGCCCTCAGCCCACAAACAGATGTTGTCTGCAACCATGGGAGTGAGCAAAGGGAAAACGGGTCGAGGTCACCTCAGTGTGGCACATGGTGGGATGCTGGAGCATGGGGCTCTCCAGCTCCTTCTTCATGGAGCAGCCAGAGCAGGAAATGGGGTTGTAGTTTTCTCCACAGTCCTGGTTCCAGTACAGGAGTGTTCACAGGTATCCTCCCTGCTCCTGGGCAGGGGTGATGGAGCTCGGCTGTGCTGGTAGGTCTTTCTTCTTTTCTGTATCCTGGTTTTAGCCTGGTTTATGCTGGCTGACTTCTGCCATCTCTCTGCTATCCTCCCGCCTGTCCTTCAGCCCTTCCTGCACTCCCTAGACTGATCCTCCTTTGATTTCCCCCATCCCCACCCCTCCTGCAGGACCCATATTAAAAATAACCAAGACAAAAAGAACCAGTTGCTGGCTGCTGATGGTCGTTTTTGCACAACATCCTGCAGACTGCAGACGTTCTGGGGAAGATGTGTGCCTGGGTGCATTTGCTCGGCTCTATCAGTCCCAGTGCTGCGTGATGTTCCCTCTCCCAAGGCACCGGCAGTGTCCCCTGGACAGAGATGTCCCCTGGGCACAGAGATGTCCTCTGGACACAGAGACATCCCCCGGCGGGCAGGAGATGGCAGCATTGCATAGCCCAGGAGATCCAGCTCTCCTGCCTACCCGTGCACGGTCTATTTAACGGCCAGGAGCTGCAGACCTGTTTTTCCTGTTCCTCCAAGGATACGTGACTCAAGCCAAACGCCTCCATACTGCTCAAATCCCACCAGAGCAACCACTGAAAACAACAAAACCCCAAAGGCCACAAAGTGCACATCAGTCCTAAGCAGTCTGCAAACCACCATCAGCAGCAGAGCGAGGGCAACTGAGGACACGGAGCTCTGCATTTAGAAATGAGTGTGATGTTTAAAGATACCTCATTTGCCCTCAAAACTCCACCCCCCTTAACTAGCGTGCGATGTCTCTGAGCTCCTCCGCACAAGCTCCACATTCCCTCTGAGTGACAAGAGTGCCGACATTCTTGCTTGCACAAATGCTCTGTGACAGAACCGAGGTGGGAATGAGCTGGAGACTAGCTTGCTCTCAGAGCATCGCCTTCCTTCTGGTTCATCTGGCACAGCCCAGGCTGCTTTCGAATCCTTCACATTTCATTTTTATTAGAGATGCCGAAAGACCTGTAGTAGAACCTTGGATTGAAGCTCCCTGAAACACAAGGGCAACTTGGAGAAGATCTTTGCAGTTCAGGGCATTGCTGGCTGCCATCCTTCCCTCTCCATTCCTCCTGGTCTCTCACTGTGGAGTCACCTCGTAGCTGACCGAGTCCACCACAGGAAGAAATACAGGCAAATCACAGGCTTCCTTTGCTGCCCAACAGCCAGATGGACACAAGCCAGGACTTCTTGCACTTGTGCAGACAGAAAGTGTTTGTGCCACAGTGCCTTTACCAAGCTAGAAAGCAACCTGGTGAGTGCAATAAAAGCCTCCACCACTGTGTGGATGCTGTTCTGCTAAGAGGATTCTACGGGAACAACTTCCTATCAACACAGCAGTGTCCTAACCTGAACCTCTTAATCTCACTTGTCTCCAAAACAGACAGTTATTCAAAAAAATCTGTGCATAGGCCAGTCTGAAAATCAAACTTTTTACTATCCTCATGGCTTGGGGTGCACCAGGCAAGCTGGAAAGCAGTTTCTCTGAGTGCCCCCTTAAAAGCAGACACCCTGAGTAAGCTTTGCTTCTACATACATGAGCTACATTACTGTAGGCGCATTCTTTCTCCTGCAGACTGAATCATTTCCCAAATGTAGGCTTGCACAGCAGAAGACGCCACTCTTGACAGGGAGTGATGATGAGTCACTGGGAATTCACAGGTTTGTGTTCCCGCAAAGGGAAAACTCAAAGTGCCAAGCGAGGGGGCAACAGAGGAGGTCTCGGTTTTGACAGACGGCTCCAAACAGCTCCTGGAGCACAAGCTGCTGGGTCAAAGCAATCTGGGGAAGGAGAGGCGGAGTGTAACGGCCACGTGAAGGCCAAGAGCTGTGGTCATGACAGGCGGCTCTGCCCGTGGTGCGGTCCTTGTGAGGCTG
>NW_010389383.1:0-4852 GCF_000710305.1 Buceros rhinoceros silvestris
GCCCTGTTTGTTTGAACCCTGCTCTCGTCCCTTCCGCTCCACGTGATGCCTCGGGCCGATCGGCGCGGGGTGCGCGGCGCTGCGCGCAGCTCCTGCAGCATGATCGTCCGCTTGGCCCTCCGGGCGCTCCCGCAGCTCCCCTGATGCTCCCCCTGGGGTTCTGCTGGCCGCCGGCTGTCCGAGCGGTGAGTTTGGCCTCCAGAAAACGCGGTTTCCAGGAAGACTTTTTTATTTCTAGGAAAAAACCGAAGAGACAACGCGACGTGTTCTAAGCCAAAATCCATCAAACCTCACTAATCAAGAAGATAAAGCTGTTTTCTCTGGGTGGCTGTTGTGCAGCCCATGCTTAGCACAAAATAAAGCCATGAGAACTTGGCATCAGCATCAGTACTTGTTGAGTTGTTTGCTGGCGTCCCTTCCATGTTAGGTTCAGTTAAGCTATAGTCTTGTATCCGTTTATTTTTCTTAAAAAAATGTAAAGCTATTCTTATTCTTGCAGAAGTTTCTCGGCGCTTTGGATGTGGAAGATGTTCTCTCATATTTTGGAACCAGCTCGGTGTCTGATGGTATGCAGGGCTCCTTCTTGAGTTTGGAACATGTCTGCCGGTTGATTTCTAATCCCGCATGTTTGATAACGCTAAGAACACGTGTACCAAACGCCGATGTGACAGGCAGTTAGCATTTGTGAGGCATGTTACTCGGTGAGGCAATCCGTGCTTCAGTGTGAAAGCGGTTGAAGAACTGGGTCAGTATTTAAAATCTGAGGAGGAAGGAGATGTGATAAATCTTTCTGTGCGTTTCTCCCATGGTCTTCAGGCTCTGCGTTGGTATTTTTCTATGAAATCAACAGGTCCAAGTTTTCTGAGTGGGAACCTTTAGACTAAGAATAGCTTTAAATGCACTTGATAATCTTTTTGAAATAAACACATGGAGAGGCTAATATTCTGGGTCTGTGTTTGTGGTAGTTCAGAACAAAGGTGAGTTTTAAATTCTCAAATCCTTAAAGCAAAGGTATTGTCTCCTTGTGAGTTCACCTCATGCTCATCCAGGTGTCTCTGGATTATAATTCTCAGGAATACTTAACATCTGAGGAAATCAAACTGTTTCAGCCTTTGCTAAATGGACTGTTCTCCTTATTGAGAGAGCAAAAGTGCAGACAAATCAGGAGCCAGGTTCAGAGCCATTGTCTGTTCCCAGTCGGATTATCCCCACTTTGGAATACGTGAACACATAGAAGTTCTGTGATTGTTGGTGTGGTGACTTTGAAAGGCCAGGGTTATCATTTGGAGAGTATTTTTAACTAGGGAGATAGATCATCACATTTGTTGTCTGTGTATCATTGTTTCTCATAACTGTTCCTCTTGTTCTGGTCTTGTTTCGATTCTTTCAGTCCCTGAGTTTGTTGTTGCTGAGCCAACTTGCCCTTGTAAAGAAGAGCAGATTGGGCTGATGTCCTGTCCGAATCAGTATTGCTCTGTCGAGGCCTGGGGAGAACTCTATGCCTTTGAATTTCTAGAGGACCATGCCCTACTTTCCTCCTCCTTTGTGAGCAATCAAGTGGTGAACTCTTCCTTTAGCTTTCTGAAGCGACCCTCAGGCAACTGCTTTGCAGGTGGAAATCCTCTGCAGCCTCCTGGGGCTCAGTGTAGAGTCACCTACTGCAAAGGGCAGCTGGTGAGTATGCACTGAACTTCTTACAAGAGTTTATAGCCTTTGTAGGTTTGCAGCTTGATGCACCAAACATGAGTGAACCCTGCATTTAATAAATCCGAGTGTTACAAAGGAGGAACAGGAAGGATGTGGCACACAGTTCTCCGATGATAGTGAATATCTTTGGAGTAACTCAGAGATGGAATTTCATCTCCTTTAGCAAGGAGTCGTCATTGCAGATGAGGAAAAGATTCATATCAGGCCTGTCAGAAGCAAAGATGTGGCCCTGCTGAAGGACCTTGGCTTCTCCAGACCTCACATTCTCTTCAGAAGTGCCACAAGAAGGGAAAATACAACAAGAGGTAACGTACATGGAGAGGAAGCCCTGCTTGTTCTGCTTGGAAAAGTTGTCTCCTGATAGTGGGGTTGCTTGCATGAGCTCAGGGGAAAGATTTGTGTCTACAAGTATGTGATCGTACTTGAATATGTTTCTCACCTCGCTGAGCTGTAACTCATGTGTTCTCATTTAGGATGGTTATTTTGATAGCATAGGTGTGTTATTAAGGGTGCTGGTAGGTAAAAGAAACCAACAGAAGTGGGAAACCTGAGCAAGCACCTGGAGGAGTGGTCTTCAGCTGGATTATTCTAGTCTTTCAGGAAAAGAGAGAGGATCTGTAGGAGCTTTTATGTTGTCTTGCATTTTAAACTCCTTGTCTCCCTTTGTGCTCTCCAACAGGGCGGTTTGCTTCTCGCCTGCAGAAGAGGTCTGAGGGAGCTGTCAAACACCTGGAGCTGATGGTCATAGCAGGTCCAGACGTTTACTTCTACCACAAAGAGGACACGGAGCGCTATATTCTCACCAACCTGAACATAGTGAGTAGCTTTCTGTTTGGATTGCTGTCCCACTGTGAGAGCTCACAGCGTCGCAGGCAGACAGACCTCTGTGAGGGCACTTCCAGAGGTGGTTGTCGTTACCCGCTCCTACTGCAGAGCACTGCTTATGTGCAGGGAGTTCCTCTCTGCTTCCCTGGGCACTGCATGGCAAGCTTTCCCTTGTACAAGGAGCTGCCCAAGGGAGAGGGGGTGTTAGAAGCTTTAAAACCCGTGTAGAAGATGTAGCTCTTCGTGTCATTACTAATGTTGTTCTATGTCAGTAGCAAGAGGTTTATCACCAGAGCCTTGATGCAGTCCCTGTTGCTTCCAGGGAGACTGAGCGAGATCTGCTGATGTAATCTTGCATTTTACATTTCAGTGTTCTGTTTCTATTACGGAATTCCTCTAAGCATCTCTGTTTGCTATTATTAAGAATTTGTTTATACATTTTCTCTGGGTGTGTATATTGCAAAAAAGTCTTTAGCGTGCACAGTCCTCTCCCATGAAACTGTTTTCCATGCAGGTTCTTCTCTCTGCGCCAGAGTATCTGACAAGTTTACCGACAATTCTCATTTGTTGACAGATTGATTTCATTTGTTGTGCATGTTTTAACGTTGTACTTCCCGGTGATTTTACAGTTGTCCCTTACGGTTACCATGTGTGTTACCTTTGCAGTGAGTGCAGCCCTGTTACTGGGAACAGTAGCAGGAGTCACCGAGGTGCTGCCTTTATCGAATCCTTTCTGCCTCTTAACAGGGGGCAGAGCTGCTGAGAGATGCCTCACTGGGTGCTCATTTCAGGGTTCATCTGGTGCAAATGCTTGTTTTGAGAGAACCAGAGGTAAGCAGGAAGGACGATGTCCAAGTGTTGTCCAGGTGGTTGCTGAGAGCTGTTTGAAATGTGCAGACATGTGCCTTCACTCTAGGCAGAGGTAAACATCACAACAAATATCACCTCCTCACTGATCAGTGTTTGTGAGTGGAGCAAGAAGGTCAACCCCCAGAATGACTCTGACCCCCAGCATGCTGACATCGTCCTCTACATCACCAGGTACTGAAGCTCCCCTGCTCACGGAGGGGACTGGAAATGGGGCTGAGAGTCCAGCTGTTAGTGCCGTGACAGCGATTTGCACTGGGTCTTCCAGCAGCTGGGCATCACAGTCTTTGCAAATGGGTTGATTCTCCTGCCCTTGGTATAGTGCAGTTAGTCAGAGATGCTGTTTCTTCAGTTTCTGAAGGTACTGGAATATTCCCCAAGCACTGACCAGCCAGGCTTGAGCAGACATTGAGTCCAGAGCAGCACAGACAAACCCGCTGCAGCAATTTGTGGGCAGAAAAGGTGAACAGTAACTGGAAGTGAAAACTCACTGGTGTTTTCTGTGGAAGATTTGTAGTGCTACTGACTCGGATATTTTGTCTGACTTTCAGGTTCCTTGTTCTAAATTGCCGTGGCTGAATTTGTCAAAGGCAGGCTTTTCTTGAGTGTAATGGCTTTGTTTTGGTGTTCTTTCTTCAAATGGATGATGATACTGCTCTGTCTTTTGCAAATAGGATTAGGTCATTTTATTCTGTTCTGCTTGTCTGGGGACATGGGGATTTTTAATGTAGAATCACCACAAGTTTCAAACAGTGGGCACTCATAGGACCCTGCTGTACCATCTTGCCCCATCTTGTGTCGAAAGAAATTAGGCAAAATTAGATGTGGAAGATGCTGATAAATTCAGCTGAGTGTCTAGACCTGCCTTTATTAGCTGCCTGGTTCTGTGCTCTTTCCTCTGTATCTGTCTCCCTTCCTTTAGGTTTGACCTGGAGTTACCTGATGGGAACAAGGAGCTACGGGGAGTGACTCAGTTAGGAGGAGTCTGCTCCTCCTTCTGGAGCTGTGTTATTACTCAGGACACTGGATTTGACCTTGGAGTCACCATAGCCCATGAGATTGGGCACAGGTCAGTAGGAAAGCCCCAGAGCAGCCCAGTATGTTTTATTCAAATAAAAACTTTCCCTGCTTCAAAGGATTCAGAAGAAGCAAAAGGATCTCTTGGCACAAAAGGGGGTTTCCTATAGATTATTCAAAACTTTTGGAAAGAGTTTCTTGCATCTGTGCATGCTCTGACAACTAGAAGCTGTAAAGAGGAGAGAAAACCTTTGTGACAGCAGCAGAAGGAAAGGCTGCAGAGGGAGCTCAGTCCTTGCTTAGAGGAGAGCCTGTGAGGGAACCCACCGTCTGGGTTTCTTCTCAGGGCACTGTGCTTCTTCTGTTACAGTCTTGGAATCCCCCACGATGGCGAGGGGAATCAGTGCAGCAGCAGCGGTTACATCATGGGTTCAGC
>NW_010389383.1:4963-5504 GCF_000710305.1 Buceros rhinoceros silvestris
CAACAGCATCGACCTCACCTGGTCGCAGTGCAGTCGAGAGGAGTTCCTGGCCTTCATCAGGTGAGGGGTTTGTGGAGTTCCGTGTACCCAGGTGGGAGCGGTTCCCTGTGCTGGGAGCTTAGGAGAGAGCAGGGAAAGACAACGAATATAATAAAACAAAATTCTTGGAAAATGCAGAACTGTGAAAAACTTGGGGGTTGTTTATTTCTGGTGTCTGTTGCTGAGGGTAAACCCAGGTTTTGCTTCAAGTAGCTGGAAATTACTTTGGTTAGTGACTAACATGCCTGGGCTGTGTTGGATTTCTCAGACACTAGCTCACCCTGGAAATTTTATTTAAAATGTCAGAGCATCTAGGTTTAACCAAGCATTGCGGGCTGTGAGCTGGCCGGGTGAAGAACAGGAATGGGTTTCAGTTATAACTTCAGCAGTGGGGAACTGTGAGCATCTCCAGGCAGCTGCTGCAGCTAAATCCATCACAGCCCACAGTAAGCACGTGTTGTCTGGGAAAGCAACAGCCAACTCCCAGAATGACATTCAGCAG
>NW_010389383.1:5683-5999 GCF_000710305.1 Buceros rhinoceros silvestris
GGAAAGTGATATTTCTGATGTTTCTATCAGCACAGGCCAAACAAACTGTTTAAATGACCTGCCAGACATGGACGGCAGCATCCCCGGATGGAAGCCTGGCTTGTACTATGGAGCAGATGAGCAATGTAAAGTAGCCTTTGGGAGTGTTGCCACAGCATGCACCTTTGCTGACAGCAATGTTGTAGGTAGAAAGTTTGTCTGTCTTGCTAGGGGAAGTTTTGGAGCTAAGGGTCAGGAAAAGGGAGCTGGGGGACATTTTTATTACAAGGGGGTGTTAAGTGCTTTCCTGCCACAGATTTCTTGGCAAAGAGCGAAC
>NW_010389384.1:0-237 GCF_000710305.1 Buceros rhinoceros silvestris
AGAGCCTCACCTCAGGGACATAGTTGTCCCTCCTCTCTCTCTCCTCCTCCTGCAGTTTGATGGAGATGCCTCGGACGGGTCCCCTCTGAATACGCTTCATCAGGTGGGTGACATACCTGTGGGGGACACACGGGACCATCCAGGGCTCCCAGAGCCCACCTCTCCCTTCCCCACCCACCCCCGCGCTCCCAAAACTGCGGCAGGCTGAGGAGACAGAGCACCCACCGGCAACACCGG
>NW_010389385.1:0-441 GCF_000710305.1 Buceros rhinoceros silvestris
CTGGACTTGTGCAAAGCATTTGACGCTGTCCCGCGTGACATCCTTCTCTCTAAGTTGGAGAGGCATGGATTGGACAGATGGACCGCTCTGTGGATCAGGAATTGGCTGGACGGTTGTAGTCAATGGCTCAATGTCCAAGTGGAGACCAGTGACGAGTGGTGTTCTGAGGGGTCAGTATTGACTGACGCAGTTTAACATCTTTGTCAGCAACATGGACAGAGGGATCAAGTGTAGCCTCAGCAGGTTTGCTGGCAGCACCAAGCTGAGTGGTGCGGTCAACACGCGGGAGGAAGGAGTGCCATCCGAGGGACCTTGACAGGCTTGAGAGGTGGGCCTCTGCAAACCTCATGAAGTTCAACAAGGCCAAGTGCAAGGTCCAGCACCTGGGCTGGAGCAATCGCAAGCACCGATACAAGCTGGGCAGAGAGTGGATTTAGAGAC
>NW_010389385.1:729-1722 GCF_000710305.1 Buceros rhinoceros silvestris
GCTGGGCAGAGAGTGGATTGAGAGCAGCCCTGAGGAGAAGGACTTGGGGCTGTTGGTTGATGGGAAGCTCATCGTGACCTGACACTGTGCATCAGCCCAGAAACCAACCATGTCCTGGGCTGCATCAAAACAAGCGTGGCCAGCGGGTTGAGGGAGCGGGTTCTCCCCCTCTACTCCACTCTGGTGAGACCCCACCTGCAGTGCTGCGTCCAGCTCTGGGGCCCCCAGAGTAAGAAAGACACAGATCTATTAGAGCAGCTCCAGAGGAGGCCATAAAGATGATCAGGGAATTGGAGCACCTCTCCTTGTGCAGAAGGGCTGAGAGAGTTGGGGTTGTTCAGCTTGGGGAGAAGGATGTGGGGATGTCTTTCAGTACATAAAGGGGGCCTATAAGCTGGAGGGGGATTTTTTACAAGGGCAGGTGGTGATAGGACAAGAGGTAATGACTTTAAGCTGAAGGAGGGGAGATTTAGATTAGATGTAAGAAATTTTTTTTACAATGAAGGTAGTGAGGCTCAGGAACAGGTTGCCTGCAGCAGCTGTGGATCTGCCACCCCTGGAAGTGTTGAAGGCCAGGTTGGACGGGGCTTTGAGAAGCCTGATCTAGCAGAAGATGTCCCTGCCCATGGCAGGGGCGTTGGACTAGATGATTTTCAAGTCATTTAACACTTGTTCAGGGACCTAAAGAGTTCGTGATTGCATCTCAATTCCCAGCAAGGGGTGGAGGTGCACAGTCCGTCATCTGTCTTAGAAAAAGCTCCTCACGGGTTAATCCACAAATCCTGAAGACAGCTGCTGATGCTCGAGAGCTGTCCGTTAGGACCTGGGCTCTCACCGGAGCCCCGAGGGCCGGTGTGCGAGTGTGGAGTGGGTGTGCGCCCGGAGGTGCGGGCCGGTTCCCCGGCCCGGAGGCAGAGTGGTGGAACGGGGTGGTGGAACGGGGCCCTGGGCCTGCCCGCGAACGGCCGTTCCTGCTTCGCGAACGTGGGCGGG
>NW_010389386.1:0-456 GCF_000710305.1 Buceros rhinoceros silvestris
CTCCTTCGCCGCAGACAGAGCTTCACTTTTCCTTGCGCCCGGCACCGCAGTTTAAAGGGTCATTTTGCTGTAACTGGAATGCATTGTCTAACTAAGGCCTTTGGGGACTGTCACCAGTTGGCCAAGGTACGCCAATCAGGGGACGTGTTCTTTCCTCCCCCGCTCCAGGTGATGTGTGGAAAAACTCCGCAATCAAAACTGATTGTGAAGCAGGTCTGTTTATTGTGATTTCAGCTCTGTAGAGTTGGGTGCGGCGAGGGTCAGGTACCCTTAAAGGTGCTTGCACCCCACGCCATAGCTTTGGCCTCTGATTTAAGGCAGTAAAACGTACATATTGAAAGGATTGCTCAACCGCCGGGTACATATGGATTAGACTATCCCGCTCCTGATGTAAATTAGGTCTCCTCCCCTTTGCACATGCGCAGTCTTCTTACATGTTACAGGTCATGCAACGTC
>NW_010389387.1:0-2580 GCF_000710305.1 Buceros rhinoceros silvestris
GGCAGTTGTATCTGCACTCGGAGTTTCCGCGTACTGGCATTTATAATGACGGCAGGGGTAGCGAGTAACTTCAACATCTAGGGTGTACTTTCTTCTCTAAAGTACATGTAAATACATATGCACATACACACATATATATATTTGCCCACTGGCACATAAGCAACTATTCAGGCAAATAAATGTAAACGAAATTTGGAACAGGAGGAGATGGGTCTACCTGTTATATTGCTCAGATGAGTCTTTGCGAGTACAAGGATATTCTACCGAGTTTCTGGGTGAGTCCCTTCCGGGAAACGAAAGCCTGTACAATGGAAGCACTTGTGGGATATGCATCCCCGCTCAGCACAGTGCATCGGGAATGCCACTGCACTTTACTGCAGCCGATGCTTAAGCTCCCTCTCGGCAAGCCTAGGCTCCTCAGTTAAATACAGGCAAGTCAAAAGAAATGCCTAAATGAACGTTTTTATGAACGGAAGCAGACTTCCGTTCTCGAATGTGTCAGAAAACGCACGTCTGGTTTTTAAAAGTAAAACAATTTGACTCAGCCTACACAGGACTATAATTAGTTTAAATTAAGAAAGAAATTAGATTCACAAATAAAATATAATTGGACAACTGACTCTATGAAAAAAGAAAACGAGGTCTATTAAACTTTATTGAGTTTCCCAAAGGTTAATGATACCAATTTCAATATTAGGAGTGTGGTAAATGAAGTAAAATATAAAATGGAAATAGTTATTTTCTAACAGCACATCAAAGAAATTCGTAGGAAGAAAGACAAAGTGTTTTAATGGCCTCGGCATAATCTTAAACCAATGCTAACAGCTCGAGACTGCTGATAAAAACAGTTTAATAGAGTGGCAATTTAAATATTTTTTACAATAATGTTCTGTAGTTTAAAAAGTAATCAGATCAACATAACCTTCTTAATTAACATTTCAAAATGATTAACATTATGTAATCTAAGGCAAAATAATTTATTTAAAGTATTTACTTCACAATCCGATGTATTGCTGCTCCTTGACCAAATTTAAATTAAATAGTAGTTGGTTTATGTTCTTATACTAGAACTTTACAGTTTTCTTTATAGTTAACAGATTGCCTACACATCCCTTGTAGTATGTAGGCTCCACAATGATTAAAGAATGCTCAAAATAGTTAATTTATAGTGGCTGTATATGTTTTTAAGGCTTTTAGATGCTAGGATAAATAACCACTTTCCTCATTTTAGATCTGTATCTAATGTATATGATACATTTAAATAATTATTAAAGTGGCTGGTGCTTAAATGGGAGTCCAATTCCATGTCTGATATTGCTTTGCTTTTCAGGCTGCTGTAATAAAACCATTCTTTTTATAGCATGCCATTATTAGAAACCAATTTCAGAATTATTTATAACCTGGAATGGCTTATTAAGCAGCAATGCGAGAATCATGCAAATTACGCGATCAAATGCAATATAATAAGCATAATCATTAGTCTCTAGCACGGATTAATTAACTTTCAATATTTTATTTACATAAAAACCAAATCAGTGAAATAACTTCTGCACAGTCAGGCTTGCCTTTCAATATTTTATACGAACAAAAATAATGTGCTGTAATTCCATTGACCGTGTCCCCCACAATGGTCCCGTCACCTGCCACATCTTAATAGAGGATAAGTTGAGAGTATTTTCTAGTTTTCTAATGGAATGAGAAATTGCATTTTCTTCCTCTCCCAGTACTATTAAAGTGTAATGAATTCGGCCCAGAGTTCACGGCTGGCTGATCGAAATGAACCTCAGATCTGAGCTTTAATACAGCTCTCCAGATTTCCTACCAAATCTTCACATTAATCATCTGCTGGATTCCAATGAGATCTTCATAAAGCTCCGGCTCCTGAAAAAAAAAAAAAAGAAAAAAAGAAAGAAAAGAAAACCAAAAGTGATATAATCTCTCCCCCCGCCCTCACCCATTTATAGCTAGGGAATTAAATGGGCTATATATTTTAAAATACATTTACAGTATGTCTATATTACTGTAACAGCAGGCATAATCAAGGTAGATTTTAAAATTCCAACCTCCATTAGATTCTCACTGTTGTATTAATAATTTTCAGGGGCTAGCTGCATTTTGAAAAGAGTCCAAAGTTGCGAAACGATCATGGTTAATATATTTCTAGAGTTGTCATGTGTGCATTTTCAAAATCTCCCCCAGGTTTCCCCTGAGTTTTAATCTGTCATGCACTAGTTTTCAACTGGAAACATTCACATTTTAAAAGCATATGCAGGGCAGCTATGAGCTGAGGCGATCAGACCTGAAAGAGAATCTTTACATCACCAGTAAACCATGAAACATAAAAAGATTTTGTAGCTGCAATTTACCTATTAACCTTAAAACATAATTGAACGCTATTTTTCTATTATTCGTATAACACTTAGCTCCCTAAGGGCTGTTCATCCCCGCTAACGGGCACTCGTCCTTCTCACAGTCTTGGTGTGCAGCTCGAAGCCACGGGCTCCAGCAGGTCCGGGCACCGAGCTCTGGATTTCAGGTGGACCTGGTTTCTCTCCCTTAACAACTACCTCGATGCGAGAC
>NW_010389388.1:0-10549 GCF_000710305.1 Buceros rhinoceros silvestris
AAGAGTTCAGAGCAATAAATCACAAGCCAGAGTAGATGGCATGGCCGTTTTCCTTCATTTTTAATGATATTAGTTGTCACTTAGAACCCCTCTGTTAGAAAACACAAACCATACAGCTTTGAATCATCTTTGGGTGGAGGAACAAAAGGAAAAATGCCTTCCAAAATAATCCCTCAGCTGCCTTTTGGGCTGTTCCATCTTGCAGCTGATCCTTCAGCTGTTGGTTGTCCTCCCTGTAGCCCAGAAATACTAACACACAATTTTTCTCTTGTCCCTTTCTGCCAGATGTGTCTACACTGCTTCTACAATGTTCCAAGGCTGGGAATTTCCTTTCGATTGGTCCTGCTCTCTGATGAGAAGGCTGTGGGAGAGCCATTGCCAGCAATTTGACTGCTTTTGCTTTAATAAGTGAAAAGGTCGAGCAAACTAGGCTGCACCATAAGTGGAAATAAATTCTGTCAGAACTATGTGAAATTAGGTAAATTGACCCTGTATTTTCAACCCCGGAGTGCTGGACCTTGTCTGCTTGGGAACCTGTAACAGGAAGAGAGCCAAGCATTCGATCATTATCAACGATTTATGAAACCCACATATTTTTCCAGGCAACTATCTGAAAACACTCCTGGGCAGCTGATAGTCTTCTGCCCTTTCCCATTGTCCTTTCTATTTTAGCACTGCTGGTGTGTGCTTTACTCAATTGAAGTTAAAAATATTAATGCATTTTTCTGACTGTTGTGCTTCTGAATTTAAAATAAGTATCTAAATCTCCAATGTTTCTGATCAGACAGGTGTTCTTGCTTATAAGAATCAAATATAAGTACCCATTTGTTCACTTTTTTTGTAAAGGAAAACAGAAAAAAATGCAAAGGAACGTAAAGAGCATGAAAACAGAGGGCGTATTTTTGGTAGGTATGTAAATGGGAAATTTGAAATTGTGGATTTGGCGATTTCTGACAATACAGACATATATTATTCTCAAAACCCTGGCATGGTCACTGTGCCTGTTTTCCATCACCACCATCTGCCCCTAAAGACACAGATAGTACTTAATGACCACCCACAGAGCGGCTCTTCTGCCTTACATTGCTGATGGCTTTAGAGGGAAACAACAGGCGTGCTACAGCGAAGTGGCTGCACAAACTGTGCCGGAGAGTTTCAGGGAAGAGCTGGAGCTCAAGGGGAGCTGGAGAGCTCGCAGGTTCTTGGGCATGCAATGCAGTGAGTAAGCCTCGTTATCAGGAAACTACAAAAATGCTAACTTAGGAAACCAAGCTTTTCTATTCTTTCTTGGTAAGAATTAATGTACGCCTACAATTTTCAGGGGAGATTTATCCCAAACTTTGCAGTTGTGTTTTAGAGTATTTTTTTTTTCCTTTCTCTCCCAGCTTTCAGAACAGATTTCTAATACTGTTAGCTTTGGGGATTTGTGGTTTTTTGGTTTGTGGTTTTTTTTTTCTTTTAGTGTTTCATAATCATATTCCCTTCCTCCCCTTCCATACCTTTAACATGAATATATTCAAGCGTTCTTCAGTTAGACTGCACGACTGTCCATTGCTACAAGCAGTGTTTGATTTTAGACCATTATGTTTTATAGCTAAAATTATGGACATTTCACAGCTCTGTTTTTCCATTTCACTGTGAGGTATTTCCACCTGCAGAACACAGGGCACTACCAGCATTTCAGACACTGACCTCTTTCTGGCTGATACAGCAAGGAGGCTGTTTAGGCTGGCAAAGAAAGAAAAATAAGTGAAACCAAACTGCATTTCTGACTCTGTTTAGGAAGGCAAAGATTTAACGCATATTTAAAAACCGGTTTAAAATTTGTTTGTAACAACTAGATCTGTAAGTACAGACTGATTAAAAGCCCCTTCCACCTCAAGTAAAAAAATACGTATTTTTTTAAACTTCTTGTGTTATTATGAATATTAGAGATGGCTGACCTGTATTTTCCTCTATGCTTCTCTTCACAGTTAATCTCTATTTGATTTATCTTCTTGTGATGCAATCATAGTATTTTACTAGTAACAAGCCAGTGTGATTATCATGTTAGAAAAACAGACTGTAGAAGAAAGCAAAATGGACAAAGAGGGAAAAATGCTCTAGGTACTTGACTGCTGTCACCAATTAACTGTTAGTCGTCATTTTTATCAGTAAAAATTTAAAGTGGTGTTGTCAAAGACTCATGAACCCAGTACGTGAAAGGTGTTCTTTAAATAAATGTGCTCATCTTAACTTCTCCTGAGGTTGCGAATCAGAAATACTATTATGCTTTTATTTATTGCCTGCTGAGAAACATAAAGATGAATTCTTACTCCATTCTGTCTTTTTGTCACACTGCATATTTTGTTTAGAAACAAATAATATCGCACAATCTTTTTGTAAGAAGGTTTTATGCCAAGCAGGATACTAAAGAATACAGAGGTTAAGTGTGCAGCAGCTTTGTATAAATTTGCAGATGCTGAAAAAAACTCTGCTTGAATATCTTGAAAAGGGAGAGCAAATATAAATGATCTCGTTCATTTGTTGTTTATATCATTTTGCAGAATAGAATCATATTTCAGAAGAAGGGAGAGGAGGTATCTCTTGTTGTTCTTAAGCCTTCTGATGGAGAGTTTGGGGGAAAAAAGGTTTCTGAATTGTTACAAAAAACCATTAATAACAATTGTAAATATCGTCCAAGTAACTTGCTTATTTTAACTGTTTATTTGTGCATTGCATTGATTTTGTCATCTGCCTTTCATCTGTTCCTCTACCTACCTGAGTACTATTTCAGATATTCAGCACTAAGAACAGACCCACTGATCTAGACTTACATACTGTCAAAATATGCAGTCACCTCAGTTCATACTTCCACCGTAGGTATAGATACATGGCAAGGAAGAGGGAACTTTACGTGGATCTCAGCATGACACAGTTGAAGAGGGATGGAAATTGGATGGCCAGTGAAAACTCTGATTTTCTCAAATTTCCAGATAACTTAATAGTTCCTGGACCACCAGCATCAAAGGCAATCATTGGATGTAACAGCTCGGTGTGGACATCTGGATTAAATATTAACACGTGTGGGAGACCTGGGTAAAATTTCCTTTACTAGTAAAGAAGCCAAGATTTCACCTTGATATTCATCCTTTGTGGAGGAAAACTGTTGTGGCAATGTGTTTCATGTTGTATGGATAACTAATGTGATACAGGTCAAGGAATTTTTGTATTTTGCATTCAGCCAATGTGAAGACAGGAAGTTTCTGATAAAAAATCAGTGCAGGCAGGATTAGACCTCATAAACACAAAGGACAGGCATAATTTAAGGTCTGTGCCCTTTTCTAAATCTATTTTTGACCTCAAGCTGCTCCATTTCTTTTCAAAAAACTATTTAGACATTTTCTCCTGGGGATTGCCTTAAATTAGATACCCCAGTGTTAATTTTAGATGAATCACATGATGAAAAATGTAAATTGTCATAAAATAGGTAATTATGCCTCACACACTCCCCGGTTATTCCTTTGTAATTGAATAAGTTTAGTTGAACAACTTCCCATAGAAGATGATGAAATGAAAAATAATAATACTCTGCACATATATCGTACTTTGCGTCTTCAAAGAGTTATACAAATTAGCTAATTAGAGCAACAATCTTTCTAATTCCAGGTTTTTTGCTACAGCACATACTGATGAAAGACAGTGTCAACACATAGGTTATTGTCACCAAGCACATGGTCTCTATCTGTGATAACTAAGTAAGATGTAGTAGAAAATGATACAAAGAAGTAGTGAACAGTCAGCAGACTAAAAGTGTTCTTGGTTATTTTTGGGTTTGTTTCAATTTAGCTAATAAAAATATGCAAGGAAGCAGTTACAAAGCAAGGGCATTCATGTATTTTATGGAATGAGGCATGAGGATTCAGAACAGAAATCATTGGCTTGTTAATAATTTTTTAAAAATTAACTCTTTTTGTCTACATCTTTTCTACAAACATCATCAGTTCTAACCGGAGCCCAAATTCTGGTAATAATTATGATGTTGCTTTTCTTGTCATTTGGGAATGCTCAATTAGAGTTTGAGCTTCCCTGTGTGCTCCTTTATGCTGTTCTCTTACAGTTATTGAAAGGAAGAAAATCACTGTAGTGATCTACACCACTGTATCATCAATAACATGAACAACAAAGTTGTTCTCACATAAAACACCTGTTGATGTCAGTGAGGGTTTGGGGCTTAACTGACTGATGCACATGAAATTCCACAGCTACCAACCTTATGAGAGTATAAGAACAGCAGCAAATTTAAGGGTCAAATTCACCAATAGGTTCTGACTGCTTTGCATTGCTACAGTGATACAAACAAGGATTAAGTTGGCTTTGTAACCAGCTAGTTAAACCAATTTTATTTACAGAGTCTAAAACCAGATAGATTTTCAATGATCATCAAGCCTGGCCTTCGGCACTGCATCGACATTAGAGTCTTACCAAGCAACTCCCGCATCAAACCTGTTAGCGTTGCTGCACGTTTGCTAGAGCAGTGCACACAGGTCAAACTGACCCAGATGATCCTGAGAGGCGATATGAATAGTCACTTAACCCCTTCCATTTGGATAGTATTTGCCCTGTACACGGCTAGCAACGGTAGAGTCTGACTTTCAGGTTTGGTGGTAGTTTAAAACGATGTTGGAACTAGAAGTTGTTTTACATGTTGGTAACAAGCAAATATTTATTTTTAACCTCCTATCATATAATACTGTGCAAAAGTTATTAATGCTATTAGTACTGTTTTATTGATGGGGAAACGGTAGCAGCAGAGGATTCAGTCTCTGCTGAAAGACCTGATTTCATACAAATAGTCACATGGTAGCTGTGCTGCTCTCCAAGGTGGCTAAAGGCGTGAAAATGCTGCTCCTGAAGCTGTGTAGCCACGTATTGTCACCTATTTCCAGTCCATTTCAGAGTGTGGCCCATGCTAACAAACTGGTCTCAGGAACTCTGGGACAGAAGCTGTTTTTGCCTTGCAGTGATTTGTATAGACACGGCTGCAGTTTCCAGTGGAAAGGAATGGAAATTTTACCAATTCTTCTCCTGTTTCAGTTTTAATCCCTCTAGACCATATTTGTTGAAATTGAAATTTCTAGGCACAGTCTGGTGTGAAATCAGTCAAAACTTTCTGTCCCTCTCCCTGGAGTTTGGAATAGAAGTGCGATATATTATTTCATCATTTGACTATTTTTATATGTTTTACTAATATTTTTTTTTGAGAAACACCAGTGTGTAATGAAGCTGTGATGAAGAAATGAGCAATAAAATACCAAATTTCCTGATGACATTTTATTATAATATTGAATGCAATGGAACTGCAAGTAGTAATGTAAGATGAAAAGCTGTTGAAAACTGAACCATCAGAATCCATCAGAAACATTTGCTTTAAAAGTTTTCCTGTTCACTAAATTCTGTACAAGTCTTGTGAGTGTTCGGTAATCTTCACTGTTTGTAATTTATGTTGTGTTTGTCTTCTGTTTGCACTCTGGGCTACCAAATTTACCATAAAAATCTTCAGTGAAAGTGTAACATCTGTTTCGAATTTGGCACATTTTTAACAAGTTCTCCAGTTGGTGTGCAGACAACACAGGCAGTGAAGTGATTCCTCTCAGCTTGCTTACAAAAAAAAAAAAAAGTACTTCTGGGTAGGGAATTTGAGCTTACACATTTATGTCGGTTGCACACACATATAGTTAAGCAAAGTCTATCATATAATTTCCATTTCTGTAATCCATCTAGTTAGACCTCCAGATCTATACCTTTTGGAAATGGCCACCACTGAAATATGTGTCTGTTGATGACAGTGTCATTGTTCTTTAAGCTTAGCTGCTTAGATATCTTTAAGGATATGAGTAAGGAATCTTGTTATCTTTCTGAGATTTTATTTCTTCCCAACAGGATGTTCATCAAAGTTCTAAAAATTTCCCCATTGATGCTGATGGGACTAGTGTCCAGAAATCAGATCTAGCAGTAGGCACACTTGCTTATTGAATTGTTTTATTAACTCCTCTATAATGCACCACACTGCAGTCCTCCCCTCCATGAACATCCATCACATTTGAAAGTGGTAGTACAGGCTTTTCAGTCATGAAATTTCATTTGTAAAATGTGGCAATGTTGAAATTGCACATCTCCAAAAAGCAAAGATATGTCTGCATTGTTTTATGTGAATCTCCTGGCTCAGAGAGAATTAATATATATATTTGATATATGTATAAATAATTTATATACAGAGGGATACAGAAGGTATCCAAAAGTAATTCTGCTATAAAAAAACAAGCAGAAAGGAACTAAGATACATACATGGCGAGCTGTCTTTCCCTCCCAACCACAGTCCTTTGTAAGAAAATGCAGGCGTTTGCCTCATAAGCACAGAAAAAATGAAATTTTTGAAAGCATGCTGTGTATCTGCAGTGAATGCAATATATATGTGCACATCTGTTATATATTGAAGGATTTTTACTATCAAATTTAAGGAGTGTAAGAAGACAAAAGGGCTAAAATAAAGAGAGAAATGTGCTTAGGTGAAAAAAGACTTGAAGGTGTTCTGCTTGCAATGAATGTGTTAATCTGTGCTGAAGCTAGTGAAAAAGTCAGGTCACGTTAGGAAGGTGAATGCAGAGGGTAGCTAGCTTCTGTCACCTGTACCAGCCCCACACATCTGCAGGTGAATGACTTGATTCTCAAATTGGAGACCTGATCTTATAGACAGGTTCAGAACCAGCAGGCAGGAAGTATCTGATGACTCCTTCCTGGAAATCCATTAGAGACCATATAATTTTTTCTGGAAGTGCTCCCACTTTCCCCCAATGTTAATATGTTTTAGTTTTTGAGGCTTCATATTCTCACCATTACTTGAAAAGACACATAGACAAAGGAATATCAAAGAAAGGACGGGGACTGTTCCTTCCGAGGGGCACAATATGCTCCCATGTATGCATGGCCAATGCCAGAAATGATACTTTGATTTAAAAGTTAAACCATGATAGATTAACATAAAATAGCAAAAATTCTTTTTCACAGATTAGCACCTCAGTGAAAGTCCATGGCATTTGATAGGAGTTTTTCCATAAATTCAACAGATTTTGAATCAGATCCAGAGAGTTAAAAGGAAATTTCACTAGTTTTTCACATGCTGTTCTCTCTGGACCTCCTACAACATGTGTCAATAAAGAAAAGGGTAATTTTTATTTCATGTCAAGAATTACTCCTACTCGGGCAGCAGTACTTATCAGTCATTTTCTTTAATCCATGAACATGTATTAATTCCAAGTAAACAACCCCTAACCACCTAGTAGAAACATACAGAGAAAAACACTCAAGGACTTAAAACTGTTTTCCATGTGTTTTAAACGAATAAAGATAGCACAACTGATATTTCTTTGACCTATGCAGTGAACATGAACAGCTGAAGTCTGCAAGGTATGCTAATAGAATATTCCTTGTAGCCTTCAAGTAGAAAGAGCTCTTTTCTGACCCCAGGTTTTTTACATTTTCCCATTATGTAGATTGACTGTTTTGATAGGCTGAAGTGACTGATGATAGCTGAGTCTCAATGCTGGAATGAATCTGATTGTCTGTGAATTGGTAGAGAAATGCATACTCAAAGCAATTGTCAGTTATGTTACTGGCATTGCTTAGATGAAGATCAAATAAAGCTTTGAAGCAGGTAATAATTTTAAGAAAGGTCATTGAATGACAATGTTGACAAAACTGAAATGATGACGAGACTAAAATACAATAAGAAAAAAAAGGAAAAAAAAGCTGTATATTGTCTTTCTTATTGATATCATTTTGATTGTTTAGTTCTGAGAAGAGATGAAATGAAATGATCTCTGTGGCACCAGAAAAAATGTCACAGGCATCAGCTACAGACTGAGGTCAGACAAAATAAAATGGACCTGCTTTCATAAGGAGCTCCATTCCTTCAGGAAAGCTGTTGTAGCTATGCTATATTTCATAAGGTGTTGAGTGACAAATTCTGGTTTGTTATAAGACTGACATGTGTGAAGCAGTCCTGATTTAGATACCTAAGCCCTGAAGATAAGATACGAGATATACCTTGCTTTTCAGTGAGTATCCTCATGTATAAGCCAGTGAAGAGTGCTCTGGGCTAGTATTGATTCAGAACAACTTATCCATACAGTATGCTGCAGATCCATGTAGAATTACTGATTTAGCTTTAATACATTGGTCTGAAAACCGTAATGATTTAGAAGTAATTAAACCTCAGCTGTAGGAGCAGTATAGATACATGTGTAAGGTAATCACACACTCCCAGTTTAATTTGCCACTGAATTTGAATCAACACCAGCCCTTTAGATAAAGATCCAGTCTCAATCTTTTTGATAGATTAGTCCACAGAGAGGCAAAGAATCTGTGATTCATAACCCCATCAAGTTCTCTAATGTTTTTGGAAAGCCAACTGTAAAATTATAATGGGATACTCAATATTGAAAAGCGAGCTAAAGAATTTTATGGTGTTGGAAAAAGCACTGAATGCAATAACAAATGTTTAAAATAAAAGCTGTTTTAATTGGTTTGCCAAGATGTCGTGAAAATGCAAGCAAGGCACTGCAGTCTTAAACTGCTTCTACCCAGCAAGAGACCCTCACTCTCTGCTTAGTAAGTTAATGAAATTTGTGCTAAATATCTTGTAGTATCCCAGAGACAGAGCTTGGGTTTAAGAGGGGAAAGAACTATTTTAGCTAATGCTGAAAGCCTGTGTTGTTTTAAAGTTGATCCATTTGTTGGAGCGGATTTTTCACTTATGAAAATTGCTAGAACCATTGACACATCTGTTAAATAGGGAACAATGTTTACCAGCAGAATGTGGAATTTAATGGTAATAACTGCAGTGAATTACTGTGCACTAGACTATCTCCCAAGTCTTGTATCTTTCATCACACACCTTTTTGTGCTCAGTAATCCCTAAACTTACATAATATGGAGAAAATGGCATTCAAAGTGATCTTTATGAATGTTTTTTGTGTTTCATAGCTTGAAGATAAGAGCTTCTGTCTGCTGTGGAAAGTCTCTGTCAACAGAATCTGCTTGATCAAAGCATCCTTTGTCAGTTATTAGTAGAAGGAGTGAAAATCCACTAAATTGTGATTCTCTGTTATCTGTAGCATTTTCAGCTTGCAGCTTTTGCAATTTTCATGCTTCCCAAATTGTAACAATAGTTTAACATTTCAAATATGTTTTTGGCATGCAGGAAGTATTTGTTTCTTTTCTTTGGAAAATAATTGAGGTGGTTATTTTTTTCCTTCCTGCAACATGTTTCTGCTGCTTCTTGTTCTGTTCTCCATCATTTCTGGACTTATAATGTGTGCCAACACGAGCCATTAGCCATCACAGCTGAACGGGTCCCTGCTTAGCCCTTCTGGTAAAGAAAGGTACTGTCAGATGCAGGACACTAGCCAAAACTTTTGAAAGTAAATGGTTCCTGTAGACAAAATTGAAAGACACAAAGACAGTAAGATATAATATAATGTTAGACTCTCATTTGCCCACCTGCTACTGTGGAAGGTGATCTTCCAGTACCTTTCTTTTATCTTCTGTTATTCCTTCTTCACTTTAAAAATACTAATATACTGTACTTCCCCCTTACTGTTTCCAGTATTTTTAAGCAATTGAATCACTTGAGTGACTGACTTCCTCCACTATGCCTCATTAAATAATTGAGTTAAATTGATTCAAGATGAAGTGACACACTTTATTTCACAATGATTGGTTTGAATCAACACTTGTCTTTGAATTTGGGTTTTCCCTTGCCTCTTGATCACAAGATTTTTGTCTCTAATGTTCCTAGGGTTCTTTTACTGTCTTTAGTAAGGCAAGCTGTGAGCATAACCATTGTTCAGATCTATCTATAAAGAATACTATGTCAGAACTCATCTGCTCCTATATGACGATTAGAGCTGTTTTTAAAATCCTAATAACTTTTGCACCACTAAAGAAAAAATCTTCAACCAAATTTTTTTTTTAATTATCTAGGAAGATTTTCAGAGAAAAAAAAGGGATGGAATTAAAAAAAACTTTGAAAAATATGCAGAAACTCAAAAATGTTCATCATAGAATAAAAAAAAAAAACCACTTCATTTTAGGGGGAAATTGAAAACATATGGGGGAAAATGAGAGAAAAACTATTCCTTTTTTCCACTGAAAAACTGGAAAAGATAGTGACCAAAGTAGAAGAGAAAAAAATCTTGAAAGCATATAATAAAAATTATTCTGACACAAAGCATTCAATGAAGTCTTTCTGTAATATCTTCCTTTGGGTTTATGATTCACTGATTAACACTTTAAACGACTGCAAGCTTTAAACTGGAGTAATGAGACCAAATGTCTGAAAATGTGAAGCTAGATCACTGTAAAGAAATTCCAGATGAATCTCTGAACTTCAGTGCTTTATTAACATATCAGTTACATTATCCCTGACATGAAATTGCACTAGATGATACTCTTCAGGAAATAAATAACAAGCCTGAAACCAATGTAACTGTGACACTTCCTCTTCCGA
>NW_010389388.1:10638-15627 GCF_000710305.1 Buceros rhinoceros silvestris
TCCGATAGCGGCTGGCAAGAGCAGGTTACTTTACTAATAGGCAAAGTGTGTTTCTAAAATGTCAGTGATTGCAATCAGATTTTCTTTGACTCTATTTGCTTAAGATAGCAATAGAAAAAAAAAAAGAAAGAAAAGCTGTTTTACTCTTCTGCTTGGTCTGAACTCATCCCGGTATCATTAGAAAAACACCAATGCTTTGCTGGTTAGATTGCTCAACCAGATTAATGTTCCAGTACTTTTTCTTGGAGAATAGATCTAGATTTGTACATTGCAATACAGCTAATGACCCATTCCTAGTCTTGCTGTTATTGGAAGATTGCTTTTTATAATTTCCTATAAGTACAACGTGCATGTTAAAGAATATTACCAAGGGGGAGAACGCTACTGATGCTAATCCTTTAATATTCAAACAACAAAACTCTTCCAGTCAGCAAGGCTGCATTAGTATTACCTTGTGCAAATTACAGAAATTCAGAACTTAAAGAAATATACAATCATTATCTTGTGATTTTGCTTTCCCATATTTTTTTTTCCACAGCTGTGGGAGATTAAATCTATTTCATACAAAAACTCTTATAATGCAAGAAGATACTTTTATGCATGTAGAAGTATTCACATGTTTACAGTTTAGGTTAAAGTGAAGGGTCACCTAGGTTTGTTATTTCCTGAATTAAATCAGTATCCATCAGTGCTCAATTCACCAAGATAATTTTTTTTCATGATCTGGCATAAAGAAGTACAGAAATTTTTCTAGAATGCTTATGTCAAATTAAAAGGTTTGATACGCATAGCTCAAATTAAAGGGTTTGGAGGATCTTTATAATAGTTTCTCCTTGAGTAATGGTTGCTCTCATGAATGTCTGCAATTTGGTTTTGCTCCACAGAGAAAGCTTTTTTAGATTCATATGAATGAAGAATGAGGACATGGATAAATATTTCTTTTTATAATCATATGACAGATTTTTTTCTGATAGTCTGGGAGAAACAATATAAGACTTGTTTACCCACCAGTGAAGATCAAGAAATCAGAATGTCTGTTCTCCACAGAACAGGAAGACTGTAGATTAGGAATATCTGGAAGGCAGTTAAAAAAGAAAAAAAGCCAAGAAGAGGCAAAGGTTAAAAAAAAGGTTCAATACAACAATTGCTAGGCAGAGCAGGTATCATATAAATGCTACCTTCATGTTCATTTATGTAAAGTGGACATCTTCCTGGTGCTGCCTCTTGTTTCTGGATAGCTCTGTTTCTATATCCCTTTCTCTGGAGCAGATGAAGATACCGAAATGATCATCCTATAATCCCACCAGTTTTCAGAGTTTCTGCTGTAGGTTTTGGAATGAAACAAAGCAGAAAGTATCTCAAAGTGGACAGAAACTTGGGTCGTGTGGATATTGCTGATGCAAACAAGTACCAGCCACAAACCAAAGATTTGCTTTTGATGAAGCATACACGGGAAAGACAAAGTCATTGTTGTCTCCAGCCCGTTTAGATTTGTAACTCTTTTGAAGGCCTGCCTTTACCTTTTACAACCATCTTATGACCACTGCTGTTATTGATGTTCCTTTCTGTCCCATATTGTCTGCTTTATTTGAACACCACAAACTCAAAGGGTAGTTGCCTTGAGGACATAATAATGTGATGCAAGCAGGAGAAATATGGAATATGAAAGCAGTAGGCATGACAAACTTCTATTCGATAGAAGTTAGAGAGGCAGCTTGCTCTTAGGACAAGGACACACACTTGTAAGATGGCATGGATGGGATGTAAATGGGATGGAAAATAAATAAGTAAAAGCAGTGTTCAGTACATAAATGCAAATGCAGGGAGATCTGATTGGTGGTGTTACTGAAGGAAGAAAATTATCTAGTCAGGACTCTGCGTTACTAGGCTGAAATAGAGAATGTGAATTCTGCTGAGGAATAATTTGTAGAACAGGTTTGGGAGCTTCACATCGTCACAGGAATTCAGAAATATTAACTGAGTAGCAGAACTGTGTTGCGAAGGCTCAGGTCTGTATCTGTAGAAAGTAGGGCTGAAAAAGGTTTCTGGAGGTCATCTAGACCATTTTTCTGTAGGAGGCAGAATCAGTCACAAACAGATCACCTCAGCAATATTGGTATAATTTTCCTAATTACGCATAATACCTCCGGTGAAGGAGATTCTACAGCCACCCTGGGTAGATGTTCATGACTTTCATTGTTGTCATAATTAGAATGCTTTTCCTAATACCAGCTTCATTCTGATTTTTCTTAATGAAGACAATTTATTTTCCTTTACCACACTAAAAGGACAGTATTCTTTTTATGACTGCAAAACTGGCTGAAGAGAAACAATGGAGGCTAGATTTAATTCAAGGGCAGAGTCATAAACATGGAAACAGTACCTTGCTTAGGTGCTGAATATCATAAAAAATGTGTGCCAGATTGGTCTTCATGTACACACTTTTTATTACTCTCCCAAGGACTTTTATTTACTTTTGTGCATGATCTGATACAATAAAAGATATTAACTCTATTATGATGATTCAAGAAACACTATACACGGATTATGTATGAAGCAGCCTTCAATTAACATTACAACAGGTGAAGAGTTCACTGTTCTCCTTCACAAAGCAGAATCTGCCATCTTTGGATAGAGTTGGAGATTGCTTTCTTCCCAGGTTTGGCCTTTGCTAATTAATAAGTAAACAAGACAAAAGATACTCTCCCAGCCAGTTCCAGGACATTTTGATGAGGAGTTTTTGTGTCCCACCATAAAGTCACTCTCTTCAGACTTGCAAGACATACAGCTTCACAATGTCCTGCTGTGCATAATGTATCAAACACAGCGGTCTCATAACAGTTAGGGAAAAGTTTGTACTTTGGTCTTTGGTTCACTTCATTATTCTCTTCCTTGTCTACACCTATATGGGTGTGCCAAAGGATAAAAATTATTTTGCCATACCTTAATTTATAGAGAGAATAGCCAACGTATGTTTTCTTTCTTTATATTCTTGCCTTGAAAGATGCAATCCCTCTGTAATGACTTATGAACATTCATACAACTCAGGCTATGCAATCAGAAGGGGGAGAGCTTTTCTCTGACAATAAATCCATGAACAAAATCAAAACCAGACAGATAAAATGAGCTTGTTCAGCTTGAATCTTTAACACTGAAAAGTGTCTTTTACTCCATGCAGCACATAGCTACCAGAAAAGATTTAATCAGAAAGAATAAAAACAGTGCTCATTTCGATGTTTTCTATTTATTGAAATTGTTAGTAGGAGAAATAGTTGTATTATATGAAAAATAATATTTACTTAGAAAATCTCATGTCAAGAAAAAGAAGAAAAATGCTGACAATATTCTCTTGGGATGAAATATATTTTTTCAACTCCTATGAAATATACCTCTTTTCCCTTGAGTCTGACCATGCAGAGCCTTATCTGATACACTAGATAGATGAATTTCTCCATAAACATGTCAGTGTTTATATTTGCACGAAAAAACACCCCCACACTGAAACCATTACACATATATTCTTTCTTAAGAAAATATTTAGTTTTGTGAGACTTACAAGCAAAGTCACTAAATTGTACTCCCTGATGGGTACATTTCTGCAATCTCCACGTTCTCAATTAGTTCCCTAAAGAATTTGTATCTGTTGGAAGATAGTAGGACTACTTGTATAAGGATGACCTATAGTGAATAAAAATTAGAGATTTGTGCCCTTTGTTTTATTAATATTCAGAATCAAATATTTCAAAATGTGTGGACTGTCATTTTCAGTCATGTATGTACAGAGAACGTAAAAGGTAAAGTCCAAAATTTCCTTCCATCTTCCCTGCTGAGCACAGAAACAAAGCATTTCTGATATGAATTGTTGTGGAACTGACATTGAAGGAAAGAGATAGAAACTTTTTTTTGTTAAAGATCTCTCTGCTCATTGTCAGACCCCTCAGCAAGAGCTCAGTCATCAGCACAATCGATTCGTAATGGTCTCTGCCTGACGATAGCTACAGAAGTAATCCAGAAAACTGACTGGACAAAGCTAGATTTCTTCCACCTGCCTGTGGTCACCTATCCATCCATATACGTATTTCTATCCCAGGAACTGAGCTCTTCAACTGCTCCTTATCCCATGACCATGCACATCTTTATTGGATATTCTGATGTTCAATAAACCAAAAAAAAAAACCAAACCAAACCAAAAAACCAAAACCTGTTTCAGTCTCTAGGAACTGAGCTCTTCAACTGCTCCTTATCCCATGACCATGCACATCTTTATTGGATATTCTGATGTTCAATAAACCAAAAAAAAAAAACCAAACCAAACCAAAAAACCAAAACCTGTTTCAGTCTCTAGATACCTTACCAGAGAATTAAAAATTGAAGTTCTGCAAAAGCAAGCTAAGAGTCTTTCTCAGTGCCAAATAAATAGGAAATATCCTCACCTCAGCTCTAGTTCTCCCCAAATCAATATTGCCTCTCATCCCTTTGTCTCAAGTCACCGCAAAACAAGACTTCGCATCAATCAAAAACTATTGAAGAATAACGAGACAATATATGCCTGAGGAAGCTTGTAGTTCTTTTAGCCTGGAGCAGCTGAGCCGTGGTAGAGGACTGTCCAACTGAGTCCTTCCAGAGGGTCAAAGCTTCAGTGGTTTTGGTCAGAACGGTATTTTTTCCTGAGGTTTGTGGAGCCAAGCTTCAGAATGTGTGTGTATGACAGTGTGTGCACTTTCCCAGCAGTATTTCTCTAAAACTTTGAAGACAAGACTTATACTTGTGTGTAAACTCTGCCTGGCACCACAAGACGCTGGCTTCAGCAGAGGTTTCTTGGCTTTATTGCAATAGCATCCCTGATGGTAATAATGTTCTGTGATACCACCAGGGCCAGGGGACACCTCCTCTTGTTCTCTTCTCCCATCTGTTCTGAGCATGAGGTTGCCCCCAATGTTAGGTAGTAACATAATGCCAAGTGAGCGCTAAGCAGGCGTGTTGCTGCTG
>NW_010389388.1:15718-22616 GCF_000710305.1 Buceros rhinoceros silvestris
CTGCTGGAATGAGACTCTTTCTCTGACTCCAGCACATAAAATGGCTGATCTAATAAGTCACTGCTGGGCAACTAGTTGATTCGGGAAAGCGTTACTAAGCACAGTGGCAGAACACAGAGAACATTGTGGGGCTGCAGGGCATTGCTAGCAACCTCAGACAACCGAACCTGGCTTCATTTCTCAACCAGTACTCTTAGACCCAATGCCTTATAGATTGGCAGAAGAGCAATCGATTTGCATCCCAGCTGCCCTCTCTTGGAGATGCTCAGGAGGTACAAAACTTGTTTGTGCTTGTTGCTATGAAATAAAAGCCCATTCGATGTTGCTACCTTTAAACTGGTAGCCCTATGACTTTGCTGGCTGTCCTTAAAATTCTTCCAGTCTGACATATTTAAGTAGAGGCAGCTTAATTCTCCAAATCAATATACAAGGGGAAAAAAAGTCAGCTGGTGTTTGACAACAAGATAATACAAGTTGTATGACTTCTTTCAGCCTGCTCAATTATTACAAAGGCCAGGGATTATTTAACACACTTAAGAGTTGTTAATTTTCATAGCAGTAGCTTTCAGACAGCCTAAATTAAAACAGACTGCTGCTGTGCTGTTACTTTAGATAATCTCTCAGTTAGGTGCTCTGAATTTCTAGACAAGTTCATTAAACACAGACAGACAGAACTGCAGAATTTACATGTGCAAAATACTGCCAAACAGATGTGAGAGTCTGCTGTGCTGGTCCATGCCAATACTGCATTCTTCTATTTGCATATCACCTCGTGGTATCTGGTATTATGGTAATTAATGCTATATATAGAACGTGGCCACATGCTATCTGAGTTTAAAATAAAGTTACAACATTTTATCTTGAAATGTGGAATAATTTATAAAGAAGCAATCAGTTTCATGTATTTTCAATTGACTGCAAAAATGATTGACTTATGATGAAGCAGCCATGCAGGATGGTTAATGCTGTGCACATCAGGGACTGACCTAAAACCAGATTCAGTTCTCAACAGCGTTAGTCACCGTCTTGTTTATAAATCATTGTCTATTCTCTTCCTGATCAGCTCACGAAGTAAAATTAGCTGAAAAAACAAGTGAGGTTGCATACCAATAACATGTTAATAATTTTCAGAAATGTTTATGCTGCTTTTGATTAGAACGTCTGCCTTGCTGTAAAATATGCTTAATGTGGTGTTAACTGAGCAGTAAGATAAAATTAAAGCATATGGAACAGAGTGACTAGATTTTCAGGTGAAATGCTGGTGGCATTTGCAAAGAATATTTGCTGCATGGTAAGAGAGGTATGGTCAGGAGAAGAAAAGAAGGAAGATGAGTAAGAGAAAATGACTATTTTTGACATAATTATCAGGGTCACAAATTCTATTGGTGGTGACAGCGGGGTAGGAGGATTCCTTAAGATGATTAAAATGACTGAATGCTAGCATCTACATCTGCAGAGAATATTTACTCAGACACTATTTTTCTGAGTTTTGGCTGGAACGTTTATTGTTTTTATTAGCCATTAATAATCAATCATACACCTAAATACACTTTTTAATGCACACAGAAGAAATTCCGTAGCAAGATTTATTAGCCTGATGCTACCAACTTGAAAAGCGCATGAACCAATATAACACTGAAAGAACCACAGGAAATATTTGCTACGGAAAAGAACTGATCGTAGACATGAGCAAATGTTTTCAAAACGTCCATAACAAATATAGATTCAGAACTTGTCAAAACTAGAGTACAGCAGAAGAGGACAGGACAGGAAAAAAAGTCTGAATTACTCGTCCATCGGCTTTAGAGATGAATTTTAATTATAAGTTTTAGAGTAAGAGGATTATGTCAAACTTTGTATTTAGAGATCACATTAACATTTTTTCACTAATTTGGAATAAAAATTTCTCTGTATTTATGTATACAAATACATATAGAGACACATATATATAAATACGTAAATATAGAGACAAAGCTATGTATATATACACACCTATTAATCATTTTGAAAGAAAACCCTTTGGATTTCAAACTTGAATTCTGGAACCTTGATTTTGACCCATACGAAATTTCTTTAGCTGTGCTTTAAGCTCAGACAGAATTGTTTAAAATATAACCAATTACTTAAATTTAAGAGACAGCTCAAAAGAGCACAAATTTAGAATATTACGAGCTTATATTCTGTCAAAGAAGATGTAAATAACTGATTTTTTATGTTGGAAAGCAAAGTGAAAAATCAGAAAAAAACTTGTTGAACAAGCTGAAATGAAGATACCTCAGGGTTTTATTTTTATATATTTTTATTTCCCCCCAATCCAGCCACTGAAATTATTGGAATTATAGCATTACTTTATTATAATTTGAGCAGCCACTCTCATTATATGAAAAACTGCTGGATAACTAATTTAAGAGGCTTCTCTGAGTAATCTGTGATTCATTACTTCTGTACGGAATCAATTTCTTTACCCTCAGATATACAGCCTCTTTTTTTTGTGACTCAGTCATTACTGCCTTTTTATCCATGACATCCTGTTTGAATGAATATTATATAACGTGTTGGTCAGTCAAAGCAAGTAAAATTTTAAAAACACCTGCTTTTGAAATTGAGATTAGGATGTGTCTTTGAAGACATTTGTAGACTTTGATGAGGAAAGAGCGCTGGTGGTAATAAGGAAATATAACACGCAAGGCAAACAGTGTCACTTTTAAAGAAAAATTACGACATCAGATGCTGAGGGACAAGAACAGCATTTGACCTGCACAAACATTTCAAGTTAGACGGCAACACTGCCTGGCCAAGCAGAAGCCTAAGGCCCTCATAACACAGTGAAATGGGAATAAACACACCGGGAAGCAAGATGATGTTTTGTAAATATTGCCATGATTTTGGTTACTCTTGTATCATGTGTGCCAACAGGTTCTAGCTTTTACAAATCATTTATTTTGTTTCTTTCTTCTCTAAACCTTTATTTCCTCTGATAGCTCACTTTGACCATTGGCTGGTAGGCTTTAAAATGTTCTGTGTCACAGTTAGCAGTGCTATGCGCCTGCTGTCCCTGAAGTATCGACGTACTACTGCTTTACACTTTCTTTTTCTAACAAGGCAAAGACAGGAAACTAGAGTTGTTAGGATATTTTTAAATCTTTTCAAGACTGGCCCTGTCAGAGCGTCCATAAAATCTCAATCAGAACAATTCTACTGTCATACTGTTTGGTTAACCTCAAATGAATTTATTTACTGACTGAAGTGATTCTCGATTATGGGGAGAATTGTCAGCTATGTTGTGGAAAATTTGATAGGATTCAGACTGAGCAGTCTGCATCTGCACAAGCAGAACAATGTCCTTTGGGACAAATGATATGTTTCTCATTATTTTCAAACACTGCATTCTGAGGTCTGGGAAGAACCCAGAACTGTAATCTCAATCCATTCCAGACTCGGTTGAGGAAAAGTCAGCAGTGAAATACTGCGTTCAGTGCATCAAGGCACTTTTAGAACACTTTTCTGTAATCTTTGTAGTAACAATCAGTGCATCACTGACCTCCTTCTCAATCTGTGTAACACGCTGAAAGGGTTAGAATTTAAAAACTAGATTTGACATATAATTTTCCGTAAGATTTTTTTTTTCCTTCTTGATGAAAGAATATGTATTTACTGGAAGAGAGAAGAATATCAAACAGATTTTAATAAATCCCAGTCGAAACAGATGAAAGTCTTCATCCTACCTGGAAACCAAGGCTTGCATTCCACATCATACTGAGAACAGGTTTTGTGTTTGTAGCTTAGGGGCTTCTATATTTCTGCTCCACCCAGACTTCTCTTTCAGTTTCTAGGCTTAGGAAGAAACTCTCAGAAATTTTTAGCCTTGATGCATAGTGCTTATTGCATTGAGTTCCGGAGGTATACCAGGGAAAGCCCTCTTCAGGAATCAGTAGGATATTCTCAGTGAGTCTGTGGACATATGAGTATTTAATTACATTTGTTGACCGTAAATCTTCTTTGAAAACTTTTCTTGAAGGGTCCCAATGATCTTCATCACATTCTCCTTTTTCTTTACACGTGTAGGAAACCATGATTGCACTCAGATGGAAGATGAAGTTACAGTGTGTTGTGTCCCTGTGCATATAAACCTTCCTACCTCGTGTCTCTAACTCTTCCAAATCAATGTTTGAGGCTTTTTTCCTCAAAGTTTGGCAGAAGTTAACAACAAAGCAGTTGGCTCAGAATCACTCCGGAAAAAGCAAGTGATATGATCCCAGCTAGAGGAGATCTGGCCTATCTGTCTCTGTCTGATATTTCACACTCTTGTGGATATCCAGGGCTTCAGGTCTTGTTATTCTTGTATAATCAGCTTTCAGCAGAAGCCAAAATATTTTCCCTTATTTACGTGTGGTGAGATTATAATTTCATTTCTGAAGGCTACTTTGTCACTTTAAGACCATGCTAGCTGCAAGGTGTCCTACCTCAGATTGCTCCCTATATTTGTTTGGAAAGAGCACGCCATGCGACGACAGTCCTCTCGTCAGTATGGAAGACGGGTGATAAAGATCTTCCACTAATGAAATGCAGCAGTTGCTTGCAACTTCCAAGTTCTGGTTGTAATATGTACAATTTAAATATATTGAGCCCTCTTTCCTTGAGAAATAAACAGTTTGTTGCTTAATACAGTGATTCTCAGCCTCTACTAATGCAAAAATATTTGCAATACTTTTTTATTTTTTAACAGAAAATGAATTGATTTGTTGGAAACCTTTACTCTTAACTTTTTTGTACTTTTATTAGTTTCCTTGCCTTTTTTCTTGCTTACTTGCAAAACACACAGAAGGGGAAAGCTCTTTTTCCTTGTAAATTCAGTATTTTCTAATGTCTTAGGGCCTGTGAAGGATCCAACTTGAATCACAGCAGCCTGGTAACAGGCACTCTGTTACAGCAGTAAATAAAGTGGTATGAACCTTTGCTAAAGTAGCATGGACGTCTACATGAAAGGGCTTTTAATACGAGAGGGAACTGAAATAGGGGGTTTCTTTGTTGAATTGTTTGTTTTGAAACTCATCCTTCTTTCTTCCTCTGAAACAATGTGGACATGTTTGCCTTCAGGATCACTTGCTTCAAGGATGACCATTTAGAGCTGAGTACCGGGAAAGTGGAATTTGCTTGAAGAACAAATTTTGTGGCGGATTGTAATTTCTCCCATCTCCCTTTTAGAAAAACAAGATTTCATTAGCTCTTGATTTGTGCAGTAGAGGTTGAAAACATTTAATTATACTTAATTGGCATAGTCATCCAACACTTAAACTTTTTTTTTTAATTCAACCTTTTATAAATATACAGGTACAGCTGTAATAAATGAATGAAAATAAATATTTTCTCTATATTTCACTGAAATAACAGGACAATGTGACTGCAGAACTAACCTTAAAATAAATGACACAGAGGCCCCACGTTCTTTCATTATGAAAAGTCATCAGAAATGCTTCTAGAAATGCTTTTTAGTTGTTCCTCAGCAGAATAGCTTTACATAATTTTAACTGCAGATGGCATCTGCTGCTTTTAGAGTACGTGGCCAGAGCATGTTTCTTCAACTTGCACATAAATAGATGGTGATTTTTCGTCACATCTCTATATGTAACATAACTGAGATAAAATGAGTGTAAGTGTAGTGAGAAGATATTTTTGGCTGCCTTCTTAAAGATGTTTGTTAGAGGAAAGCATGAAGTAAGGTTTAGTGAGGTTTGAAGCACAATTTTCATAAACGCAATGGTTGATGTCTGATTGAACGCATGGGTTTCAAGGTCTACGTAGAGAGATATTCTTCTAGTCTAATCCAAACTGATATATAGAGATAATTGCATGCTGGGGATATCAGACAAGATGCTGCTGTGTGACATGACTATCATGGAACTCATTTAGGATTGTCTCTTCATCATCCTGAGGATCCTTGACCATTGCGCTATTTCTCCTTTGTGCAACACACTGCTAATGACTGTAGTCATCAGTGGCATTTGGTATTAAGAAAAATAATAATGTAGAAAACCTCAATCTCTCAAAAAAAACCACCAACCAACCAACCAACCAACCAAACAAACAAAAACTGTGCAAGCATTTCCCAAGAACCTCAGGCATCACACACCTACAAATTATGTACATGTTTATTCCTTCTGGAAAATATGTAAATGGTAAGAAGAATGTCTCCTCTTGAAAATGAACTCTTCATGATAAAGAATTTATTAGATAAATGTAGGATATTCTTGTCTTGGTTCATGGAATTCCTGAAGGATCCCTGTGATCTCTTCCACCATGATCATTATCTGAATATCTTCAATGGATTTCCTTTGTAACATCATTTCACTCCAAGTGTTTATGGTGCGCATACTAGATGAGAATTCTGTTGGGTGGTAACTGTTTACCTAGGCTACGTGATTTTCCTTTCATTTGTTTATTCAGTGTGGTGCATGTAAACAGCTGGAATGGCTTATTTCATGTGCAGATATGAAATAGTTTGCCTGATCATTAATACATATATATTGAATTTTAACTTCTCGGTCTGGTAGAGGAGAACAAACAGGAAGGCGTAAACATGGCTAAATCTAATTCATCTAAACTTTTATATGAATGTAAATGGCAAAAGTCCTCTTTTATTCAGAAAGTTCTACGGAGTTTGAAAAACAGAAGTATTGCTACATTTGGAAGAAGGATTAAAAGTAAAACCAGTACACCCTTACTCACCATAATCAAATTCATTTCTCTATTTACTTCTAGTCTGGGTCCATGACAATTTTTTGTTTAAAAAACGGACCTGAACTCTCCAACTTTTTCTACACTAATACACTAATACACTAATTGCTGCTGTAAGGCTGCCTTAACAGAATAAACTTCTGGACTGGGCCTTCTATGGCAG